>NC_047510.2:7398007-7698007 GCF_902827115.2 Pseudochaenichthys georgianus
AACGACAGTCTCATTTTCATTGGATGATTCCTGATCGGTGTCTGAAAAGTCAAGTGCATCTCCTACCAAAAAGGAGTAGGCGTACGGTCACAACTGTGTGATCATTGTGAAAAACATTTTTGTAATTGCACTGTGGTCCTATGCATTAATACATTAAAGCTATTTAATGAATATTATTTGGCCAAATTCAGTTAAAAAAACATTTAATCTTTCCTAATAAGATGGAAATGTAATGTGGAAAAAGGACAATATTAAGAATTAAAACAGACAAACGCAAAATGTACTTTTCCTTATTTATAATTATGCTGTAATTGTAACCGTTAGTTTTGAAAGATTAGATTAGTTTTTAGATGAGTCTTTATTGTCCCAGAGGGAAATGTGTGCAAGCTTCATGGAGCTACAGTAGCTACATTAGCTACAGTAACTATAGTACCTACAGTAGCTACATTAGCTACAGTAACTATAAATTGTGAAATTAAAAGACTAAATAACTACACAACATTTATAGCCTAGCCCAGGGGTCGGCAACCCGCGGCCCTTTAAGCCCTCTGCTCTGGCTCCCTTGAGCTTAGACAAAAATAAGAAGGAAATCAAATAAAAGTATTTGTAGGACTATTTATATTTTGTTGCATGGTTGAAAATGTTTCGTATGTTGTATTTTGAGGTGATACTGTGACACATAAATAAAAAACAAAACGGTTTTAATTAGGTCAACTAAAATATGCGTCACATCCTGCTCCGGTCCCGCGCGAGCGCCTTTTCTTGGAGGCGAATAACCTAACCCCCGGCTCGATGAGCGAACTATGGATAAATCAAAGAAAAGTACCGGAGGAACACAGGATTTAATTCTGCGTGGACAGAGTTGTATGCTTTCACAGCAAACGATGCTGGTTTACCGGTATGTTTGATATGTAGAGAGAAGTTGTCAACGGTGGTGCAGCCTTTACGAGGGAGAGGAAGACAGCTGACGATCGTCAGTCATAATTCAATGGGGTATGTAATTTATTTTAGAAAACACTTTTTGTTATATTCCATGGAATGCTCTTAACGTCCCGATAGCAATGAATATATGAAATGCTTTGACAATAAATACATACAACAATTAATCTCTGGAAGCCGTAGCGCTGTAAAAAGCACGACCAATCATCTGAGCCGGCCCAGCTAAAATAACTGGATGGCCTACCTGCCTGTCAGCCTTACATCTGGGCACAAACTTATATCGTGCCCTCATTGGTCATGTGCGCGTTCGTGTGTGTTGGAGGAGGGGCTCTGTAAGAAAGTCTGAAGGAAGAGGCATATTTTTTCCGGTTGTGTACTTTCAAATTCTAGCGCACTCGAGCTGGTTTCTCCATTCTTACCTTTAACTCTTTTTAGGGTGCAGATATATGTTTTATTTATTTCAAAGTGGGCCCATTTAATAATATTTGTTTCCTCTTCAAATGTGCAGAGGACTCCCCAAGTGCTGTGTTTAATTTATTTTAAAGTAGGCCTGTGTATTATTTTTAATTCTCCTTATAAAAGTTCTTTGTTTCTTATTCGAGGTTAACAGTTTTATATCATGTAATAAATAGCCTAATAAATGCAAAAAAACTGTAGTTTTTGTCTGATATAACAATAAAAAACTATGAAATATGTTTTGCGGCTCCAGACAAAACATCTTTTGGGAAAAAGGAGCGAAATGGCTCTTTTGGTCAAAAAGGTTGCAGACCCCTGGCCTAGCCTATAGTATAGTAAACATCACTTACCAACAGGGGACAAGCCCTGAACCATGAAAATAACTTAATGTATCTGTTAGTTTTTTTTCATTTTCTCCAAAATATGACTTAGGCCATTAGTTTACGAAGGTGACGATATTTAATACATTTGATTTGGACTTGCATAAGTTGCACTAGGTGAAAGTCACTGATCTCTGTGATTTCTATGATTATTTCTTATGAATATTTGATTATTGAATTGATTTACATGTTCTTTTGATTGTTTTTGTTGCTGTATCCATAAAAATACTGTCAGAACTGAAATAACAGAATATGTTTTTTTTATAAAGAAATTGTCTTATAATCATGCTATTAGTAGATGTTTTGTTTTAGTGTAGCCTTTTATATATTTAGAAGAGGTCTTTTTTTGTGTTTGTGTTTTAACCCATTTTGAATAAAGGTATTTTAGATTAGGTCTAGGTTTAGATTCAAGCAGAAACTGTGCATATATGTTCTGTTTAGTGTATCCTAGACAGGCATTGAAACCCTCATAAGCTTTGATTTAGACGTCGTCATGAACAGTGTGATGGTCGGGGACCAGAGGTTGACCCACCATGGTCAGCACTGTCAAAGTAAGTCAAAGAGTGGCAAACGGAGGACTCTGCATCAGAGCACCTTGGACCTGGGGGACACAGCACCCTGCTACACCACCACCCACAGCCAGGTCTGCACCCTGATGATACCCGACAGATTCATACCTTTTACAGAAGTCTCTTCATCATGCTATGTCTTCGTGTTGGTCAGAGTTATTCTGGAGAGTCAGCTGGTGGACGTCCTCTCATCTTCCACCTGAGAGATCCCAGCTTCCCCTCCCAGCACCGCAACCGGCTGGACCTCAGCACAGCGCTGCAGGGGCCGCTGCAGGGGCCGCTGCAGGGGCCGCTGCAGGGGCCGCTGCAGTCACACTCTGCAGACGTGCATGGGCCCAAACACATAACTCCGGTAACTGCAGCGAAAGTAAAACTGCAAACACACTTTCTGTTGTCTATATTGCATTATAATCTGTTAAATGCACTTCATTATTATAGTAAAAAACACTAAATATTCATAATTGCTTCATAACATTAATGATTACACATCATAAATCAATATATAATGCCAAGTATCATCATTTTGTACATTTGCTGGACACTTACTGATGTTGTACAATGAAAATAAATGAACCCTTTATTGCAATGAGATATCTAAAGTCCACTCAGTAAAACCTCTGATTAATATGATATATGATATGATATAATATGTCTATAAAATGTCCACAAAATGAAACAAGAATTTTAAACCTGTCTTTATCCTATTCACATAAATGTATGCAAATTAGCAGATATTTAACAAGCTCATACCCTATTTGAATATTTAAACATATCATTTCAGAAAACAAAATAGAATTGTACAGATGTGTGTGATCAACAAGGGAAGTTTCATCGTTTTATCTATTATGACAATTGATTACCCATGTCACCTGTAGTGTTTCCCATTATACATCAAATCATGTCTCTGTCTTGCTGCAGAGGACCGACCAGAGGAAGGAGAACTGGGCTCGGTACCGCAGTGGCCAGGCCGTCAGAGAGATCACCAACCCACAACCCACTGAGTCCTGGTCCTCCTACAGAGCAGGACACACACTCCCAGCACCGGAGGAACCCTGTCTGCAGGCTGGCAGAGCAACACAGTGGCACCAACACAACCTACTGACAGGTGCTGTGCGCAGCTTCATACAGGAAATACACGTTCACAGAGCCGGTTTGAAAGAAATGTAATAACCAGGATAAAAAACATTAATTCCATAATTGATTCATGTATTTGCCAATGTCCATCTGCAGTACCTGTGCAGGTTCACACATAACAATCAGAAAACATACAACATATTGTAAAGTCTTTATCACACCAACAACTATAAAGCCAGATCTATATGGACATACCAGCAAATATATTTTCAGTGCAAATATAACATTACAGTTCATTTTCAAGCAAATCCTTTTTGTATCATGTTTAAAAAAATGTCCAATATCATGGTCAGTTCAATGGTGATATAAAAACTCCCTCAGTGGAGAAAGACATATATTAATTCTGATTATTCTCATAATTATTCTTTGTACAGTATATGACTATAGTTATGATAAAAATGTACAATTTGATGTTAAATATACCCCGGAGCATCTATTAAAAAACACAAAATATTTTCCACTTTTATATACATTTTTCAATGGTGGACTTGGTATTTAAAGCATTGCCGTTATGTTGTGTTGCTAGTAGTAGTGTGTGATAACAGTTTGGGTATTCACTGCTCCAGTGGTCACAGGGAATACCTGCAACGCTTTATTTTCATTTAAAGGTCCCCTATTATACTCTTTTTCAATAATATATTATTTGTCTCATTTATATACCAAACATTTCTCTGACATTTTTGATTCGAAATACCAAACGAATCATGCATTGTAGCATCCCATAAAACTATTTTGTTTGAAATGCTAATGAGCTGCTGCTGGCCATTCCCCTCTGAGAAGTGATTGGGTAAAAACCTATGGTAAAAACACAATGGTGCTCTAGAAGGAGGGAGATGCAGTTGAAAAGGTGGGCGGGACATGGGAGTTACCTTGGCTGGTTATTGGCTAATGATTGCACAACCCAATACAAAACATTGTGAGATCTCAAAGTTGCCAAAATCTGATCCACTCATTTTCCGACTTTTCTATAAACGGATCAGGCCAAATGAGAGAATCATTTTTCCTGAAACTTTCCGAATCCCTTATTATTAATTTATAATTAAATTAATAGTTGTTAAGAATATGTACAACACAATATATTTGTTGCATGTTTAGAAACAACACACTTACCAATGTAATTCATTGAGTTATATTGATTCTCAAATGTCACATTTAGATATTGTAATGAAGCCTTTAATCGCTTTAAATGTTTGGTTTTGTCAGTCCAAAATCCCAGAGATATTCCCTCTGATATGAGACGGAAGAAAAATTACCTCTAATGATTAATCGATTATCAACCAGTTAAAGTTTGTGATTCCGTGAATATCTATAAAGTTGTATGAACCTGTGTGCAGGTGAGCCGAGGCAGCAGGCGGGGGGGCCAGGGGGGCCCTTCAGGAGGCGCAGAGATGAACTACTGTGGGTGGCGAGGCCCCGGGAGACAGACTGCACTGCCCTCAGACTCTACTGACACACTTACAACTAAATATATGAACATTGTTAAATATATAATCCTGACACTTTGATTCTTATGAACATTTTAATTGAGGTTTAAGTGGCTCATATCATATCCTCTAGAAAATGAAAGACCGATTAATCGATAATGAATCGCAGCTTTCGTCGCTGAAAGACCCTTTTGCAGTACAATTCACACTGAAGCACTTGGTGACAGTGGATCAATATTGTAAATGCACCTCCACAACTGCTAACAAGTAAAAGTCCTTCTCTTCTGTAATACAACTTGCGCACCCTTCATGATGTCATCTACGGGGGGGGGTGTCAGCAGATTACAGTAAATAATTACTCTGGCATGTTGTGCTGAGGGAACAGCCCTGAAAGTAAAACACATGATATGAATGCATCTGCAATTAACATTAGATATTTAAGGGTTAGAAAAAAGAATCTCTAGGGACCAGAACCAAAGTAAGTAACCTTATACTATCCACTTTAACGTATCATCTCTTGAATTGGTGCGTTTTGTCATTCAACATCTCATTAAAATAGTGACAATTCCCCAGCCAGTGGTCATAGGGACATTGCATCAATTATATAATCTAAAATTACACAGATCCTCGTCTTCGACCCAGATTGCCTCTCCTCACACTTCCCATTACTTTTGTTCTTCCCAATCCTTAACCATCAGGCAAAGAAGACATTACAAATGTCTCCCAGAAAGGCATTACGATAGTCTCACATTTACAGCTTGTTCAAGAAAACCTTTGACGGAGAGATATTGAATCTACATTTGCAAGTTACGTGTTCTTCAGTTCTAAAGTTATCAACCACGCCAATATTTGCCAACATGTGGGATTGGTGAAAATAAGCTATAAACACAACATTGCCAACGTTTTTAGGAGTTGTGCATTTGCAGACATTCTTATTCACACATCAGACCCTGAGCTACACCAGGATTTTGTGTATGCATCCAACTGATAAATATTCTTCTGTTAACTGCTTCCTGGTCCATATGTTCTCCAGCTCATGTCTGTTGGGGGTTTGCTCCCGAGCAGACCGTATGCAGTGCAATCACATTCCTACTGGGGACAAAACAAATGCTATAATTGCAGTGAAAGACAACGTTTGTTGACCTGAGAGCAACTATTTTTGGTATAAGCTACACTTTTCAGTTATTTGATCCATTGAATGTGAAGGGAAAAACACTTTAAGAGGCCTCATTATGCTTTTCTTGTATTATATAGGTTTGTGCATGTAACTTGTCTGCGAAGGCTAAAATCCCAAAGCTCCCTCCAGAGGATGTTCTCTCCCACACACCTCAAATGTTTTAAGAAAATATATTTTCAGAGGATGAACAGTTGTCATCAATTAAACTACCTCAGGCCCCTCTAGAACACTTTACAAGAAAATAAATACAAAATGCCAGTATAAATTAATTTAAATCAAACTTTATTCATTTTTGTAAAGAAGTCCAATAAAGACAAATAATGAAATGAGTTGAGAGACAGTAATCCAACCACAAAGGATGAAATTGAGGGAAGAGAGGAACACATAAATAACAAAGAAAAGGATGACATACAGGGACAGAGTAAGGGATAGGCCTATTTACACAGAGTCCCCCACATGAGTTACACACCGTGGGGTTTTTAAAGAAGAGCTACTAGACCACAGGGCCCAGCTAGCAGCAGTACAGCAGTAGGCTTTATCTAGAAACTCCTGAAGAGCTCAGCTTTAGATCCAGTTCTGTTTTCAGCATTAGTTTTAAATATAACAAAAGCAACAACAAAAAAAGGTAAAATGTACATAACCTGTCCTTGTGTGACAAAAAGTGTCCTGAATAAGAAAAAAAAATACTGTGCGGAATCTATGGGGGTTAAAATGATGCAGTAATGCTACAAAACTGCTCAGTAGTCACGTTGTCTAAGTAGAAGGAATGGCTTAAAAGCATTACTGACATCTTAAAATGAAACACACGTCACCTAAGAGTGTGTACTTGTGTGTGTTGAGCATTTCAGCGCTGTGTGTGAATGTGTGACAACAGATGCCTTCATGTGGTGGTGGCTGCATGCATGGCAGATAGCTTTAAAAAAAAAAAAAGGTGTACGAGAAATGAAACTTATCCAATGTGTGAAAATAAAAAATAAGTGTCAGAGACCGAGGAAGCCGGGGCCATTTTGCTATCCTCTCTCTTTCTTCAATCAACTTCCTTCCCCATTCCATTTTGTGTCATCTTCCAGACATTCCTATCCACATCTCCCCGTCTACTCGTTCTTCTTCTCCTTCTGTTTGAGCAGTTTGTTGATCTCCCTCTTGGCCATGGACGCATACTTCGTGAGGACGCCGTGCTGGTTCATGCCGGGCAGCAGCAGCAGGAAGCTCACTGCAGAAGAACAAACATGGAGTGTGTCAGCAGCTTAGAAAAGCCACAAGTTAAGCCTTTTATCATGTGTTCAACCTCGTGAAATAAAAAGCAGATGCAATGTAAAACCTCAAGTTTTACATGCATCATGTAAAAGTGCTCAGGATTACACTAAATAGATTTTATTGGATTGCTAGGATTAGTAGATGTATTGTAATCAAACATGTACATATTTTACATCAGCATTAATCCAGAAAACTGTTCTAAAAAGACAAATCATTTTTAAACCTAAAACTATAAAGTAAAATACATCATACATAGTGGAAACTATATTCACAACTCTAATATTGAGTTTGTATTAAAAGCTTCAGAAAAGATTCAATAGCCTGATATATTTTCCAACACGTCACAGTATCTTTAGTTAAACACTAACGATTCAGAAATTTGAAAAACACTAACGATTGTTACGATAGAGAATTTACAAAGTACCTTTGAAATAGTCAGATTAATGGTTTAAAATGTAATTGAAATAAATATTTCAGCCAAATACTTTATTCCAAAATCTCAATTTAACACTAAAATCCCAGTTTGGACAGCTTTGGGCAAATTGGAGTCTTTTTAAATGTGACTTGGGGGAAAAAATGTTTCCGTAACCTGAAACTGTTAACCTGTTAAGCCCTGAGCCTGTTTTTCAGGTTTCAGATAATTAGATTTGATGCTACTTCTACTAAGTGTATACGTTTGACTGCATTTCACTTGCTTTTAACATAACAAAAACATATTTACTTTATGATATCATTCAGTTGTATAACAATGAGTACCTAAAAAGGCTCCATATTACCAAACTACAACAACACTATATGGGTTTATCCGTAAGGAAGCAAAAGTATAATATTTTAAGACACATTTGCATGAAACTACTTTCATTTTTTTTATAAAAACCTTTTGCTGACAATACTTTTGTATTTTAAGACTATGGTATTTCTACTTCTGCTTAAGTAATCTGATTACTTCTTCCTCCACAGATGAATTATTGGCATGTCTCCGCTTATGCAGCTGGCAGACCTGCTGATTCACTAACTGTCACTTTGCCCAAGGCGTTTGTGTGGAAAGACAGGTAGGGCTTTACTGTAATGCTGCGATCAGTCACAGTACGGGAACAGTCAACTACCCGTTTGTGATCTGTGGTGCACCACAGCAGCCACATTTGTTCCGTGTAGGGAGTGGTTTTTAATCAATTTCTGTGTGTGTTTTTTTTTTAACTGCACTTGAAAACTGTGTGAAAGGTGCCATCTAAATAACTTTATAATATTATAACCAGGGTTGGGTTGTAACGGAATACATGCAACAGTGTTACGTAATCAGAATACAAAAATCAAGTAACTGTATTCAGCTCGCGTTACATTTGAAAAACGAGTAATCTGATTACAGTTACTTTCGTAAACCTGAAGTGAATACATTATGGAATACTTATTAGAATTATTGGTGGAAAGATTTCCTCACAACATTTAATATTCATTACTAAAGGTACAGCCGAATCATCAAAGCGCACAAAACCTATTACCGCCGCAGATGGACCAAAAAAGCGTTTGGAAAAAAATCGCGGGTCCGCTCACTCAGTGAAACAATAACGAAACATTTTTTTAAAAATGAATAAAACCGCACATCCCTGCGGTGTGAATATCGCGCATGCGCATATCGCCATGACACGGTATATCGTTCAGCCCTACTCCCAACCCTGATTATAACCCCCATTCCCAAAGAAAACTATACTGCATGAACACCTCAAACTGCTCAAATGTCAAAGACTTAATAAATCCGCTTTTAAATATTCTTTGTGAAGAAATCTTAACGTCATTCCATCCTACTGGTTTATAATAATCCAGAAAATGATATGACAAACACAGGATTAAAAAAACGTTGCTCAAGCAGGATAAATACTGCATGTACTCACCGATCAGGTAGGTGAGGAACAGGTTGTGCACCTGCTGTCCGATCCAGGCCACAGCCAGCAGACTGCTGATCACTGAGGCAAAGTACTGTGGAGAGCAGAGAGGTCATATTACACTCAGACACAAACCGCTTCCTGTCTGCACACAGAGCATCAGTTATTGAGGATCATCTGTCAGATATACTGCAACATAACCATTTTTATCAGCCGTTAATGTGAACAAACAAAGCCGCCTTTGAATAAAAAAATGTGATGTGAACAGTGTGTCCGACAGTGTTAAAGTATGCTGTGAAAGAGTTATTATCATGGCCTGTAACCCAGTTAGAGGCCTGCTAAGTGGAGCAGCAAAGCCAAATCAGCTGAGGATATTTTTATCTGGAGCACAGGAATCTCATCATTGTGACAAACCCATAAGAAAGGCTTAAGAGTAGCCATCAGGATGAAGTGTACAGTATGCAACGGCAAGTATTTGACTGGCTTCTTCCTTATGGTGTGGTTTTAACTTTTATATGTTGCAATTTACCATTTTGGGCTTTTCTTCCTTGAGGGCACACAGGCGCTTCCACCAGCCCACGGTGCGGCGCTGAGTCTTCACCAGGTTACCGCAGATTTCGTGGAAACGCTGCTGCTGCTCCGTGGTCCTGGGAACAAGGAAGGGTTTCAACACAAAACTAAATGTGTACAAGGGCTACACAAGTACGGCCAAGTTTATAGTCACGATTATTTGTATCATAAATATTCATCACAACTACTTGATTTTAGCCTCACAATTTTAAATTGGACTTCGGAATTCAAATAAACTGCTTCCATATTGTGCTACATTACTGCTAATGTAGCAATTAGGGCTGAACAATACTGAAAAAGAAAAAAAAAGTTTTACATTATTTATTTTCCTGAAAATATAGGTTGCAAATTGCAATATTTAAAAAAAAAATTAAAGGAAAAAAAACAAAACAGGATAGATTTTAAAGTAAAAATTAATCGGGTACATTTTATAGAAAAAAAAGAGAGGCCAGGTAATATATTTGTGCTCTTGCCATCCTGAAGCTTTTTGTTCAGTTTTAAAATCAGACAAATGTTCACCAACAACATCTGATCATGTGCTCAAGAGGGAGTGAAAAAGGTCAGTGTGGTTTGTCACATTGAAATAGCTTCCCTCACTTGTTAAAAGCTCTTTGATAGAGATAACAGAGCTGATGTTCATGATTACTAAATAAATCCTAGTTTTAAATTAGGTTGTTCACCCTTTTTTGGCCTATCACTTGGTAAAAAAATAGAATAGGTGTTTCAAAGTGAAAAACTGGGAATTTTTGACCATTTCATTAGTTAGAAGATCAGATTGAGCCACTATACAGGGCCAGAAAACACCCTGTGTCTGTATGTTACAGTGCTGCAAGACTTAAGGGATTAAACAAGGGTAAGAGTAGGGCATGTCTTGAGGGGGGCCGTTGACAAAAGTGGCCTTCATTTTCTGCTTAGCCATCGTCGTCTATTTCCGTCCTTGTTGTTAGGGAGCCAAACGGGGGCCGTGACCAGACTTTGGTAGCCCCGTTTAACTGACACTCACGCCAACTGGCTGACAATGCTGCAGGCTCAGCAGCAGCATGAGCTACACAGCACATTTTTCAAAGAATCTTGACTATACAGATCAATAGGCCTATATCTAACAAAACACAGCTCCCACTTAAACCTAGGCACAAGTTCGGAAACCCATCCCCTGTGTTAGTTTCCTCCATAACTAAACCAAGATGAATGGCGGGGTTTAGCCTACTGAGAAACTACAGAAAGCATGCAGTGAAGCATGTATAACAACCACAACACTCTTCACTTAACCATGCATCTTTAAAACACTCCATCTGACCCTACATGTCTGCTGTCTCAGCCTATGGAATGTGCTGCAGTGCAGAAGGGTCCAGGTCATGCCCTTACGGGGCTGGGTAATATATTGAGGTGTCTGGTGGAGTGCAGTCGTCCAACACACATTGTGCCAACTGCAGGCTGTCACTCTACCCTGACCCGGGTGTTTGGTTTCACCATCAAATACACACAGCTGAATGAAGAGGCTGTTTGGTATGCACTGTGTAAAGGCAAAGCTCCATCAAATGCTTGGACAGGTTTAAGTGACAACTCAGACTTTCATATTGGGTATTGCAAGAAGAGAGCTTTTCCTCTCACTCAAGCAGAATTTAGTGGTCATTATGTCCCTGAGATTTATCAAGCAGATCATTTTAGAGAATAGCTGCCTGTCCATTTTTGTAATTTGAAAGCAACTTAAGAACAATGACATCCAAATCCATAACAAAGGGAAAACATGAGACTGAAAGCCAAAGAAGAATGTATATTTACAAGTAGGAAATTCACATGCTTTTATAGTCCATTGTTGAGCCAATTGTATCCTCATGCCCTCACCACTTATTGGAGCCGAAGACTCTGGGTGCCAGGGTGGGCACCAGGTAGTCTGCTAGGCAGAGCAGCATGATGGCACAGGAGAGACCAGTCAGCACTGATGGGTCCAGGTAGTAAATCATCCTGAAGAAAGACAAATGCAGTACATTGTAGTTTTTTTTTTAACAAACTCATCTTCCATTTGAATCACTATGGCCCCTAGGGTTTGTAGAGGACTTAATTCCTGCACATGCATGTTGAAGCTATAATGGTAAAGACATCTGCAAATTGAATGCAAAGGCTTTGTATTGATGTTGACTGATTTAGAGATTGAGGAGGGCGTGTGCATTTGTAAATAATGTATTGTGTTCACAAAACAGTCCTTTAGTTTTCTAGTCTGTAATCTTCAATTTTCTCAAGAATTGTTCTGACAATCAAAACATACAATTAAGCTTATTTAACAAAAATGATTTTATATTAAAAACATCTAGTCTACCCCGTTTTATTCTTCCGTCTTTGAACCAGTTTGTTTTAGTACACTGGTCCATCTGGGAATTAGATTACAAAACATAGCATCTCAGTCAGGGTAGGTACTTTTTAGAGACACATCTCCCTGCTGAGCGAGAGAAAATGTATGCAATGCCAACAATGTTTCCAGCTGTGTGTAACTCTGACACAGCAGCGCACAGTGAAGTGGACTCACAGGAAGAGCATAGTGGTGCCACCCATCAGAGCTCCAGGGAACCACGGTTTCTCCCAGCGCACAATACGATCCCCAGCTAGGATAACCTCGCCCCAGCCCTGCAGCTGCTCCTCCAGCTGGGCCGTATCCTGAGCCTGGACACAACATGATATACATTAGAAAATTAACCAACACATTGTGAATTTTCTTGAAACTTGGTAACAAGATGGCCATAACATTGAAAGCTATTTCAGAGAAAACAGGTATATATCCGTCAAGGGCAGACGTTTCTCCTAGGCTCTGCAACATAAGCCTGGACTTAAAATGATTCTTCTGCAACATCCACTCTAATGACACTTGCATTCACTTTGAAGCCCCTTAACAAATGTGGGAATGTATGATGAGATGGGTGATTGATTTTATTCATGATCATCATGTAGATTAACACAAATCCAGATGATAACCTGTAAAGGTAAAAACACATATTCCAAACATGGTACCAAGAAGATAAGATGACAAAGAACATACAGAGACATAAACCATTAAACATAAAATAACTAATGAAATCACAGTTTGATATATAAATGTCAGTAATAACCTTACTAATGTTGCGTACGGTGCAATTCAAAGAAGTACTACTACTTCGTTGGCTATATGTATTCAGAATTTAAATAATAATTGATCGAAGTCCCAGGTTGAGGGTGTGGGTGCCTTTGGCGATAAGAAAGGCAGTGATAACGGTATTGCTATTGATATGACTGTGCAGTATATACATAATTTAAAAAATGGGAACATTTGTAGAACTAACCACACATGTCATCAAGTTAAATCGAGTGTAAATGTCATAACACAATTTAAGGCCTCAAAAAAACCGTTAGCGAACAGTAACAAGGTTACAAATGGGTCTGAACTAGCTAACAGTTAGCTAACTAGCTAGCTATCCAGCTAGCTGGCGTTAGCTGCTGTCACCGTCACAGACACCTTCTGGAGGAACTTTGACGGATGGTTGGACGGGGTATGCCACTAAATTGCTAGCAGTTAGTTGTTGCAAAAACACAGTACAAAATGTAAGTGACTAAATAATTAACACATTTAAAAAAGGGCCATCCTCGGCTGCATGGACGCCATAAGATTAGCGCTTAATGCTAACGTTACAAACACCCTCAGCAGACAAAACCCTTTAAAAGACAAACAAATACGTCATACTCACTAGCAAATTAGCGCTTTTGTTGTCACCGTCAGCCATCGTTACTTGTTAACCACCGTCTGTTAAGATTCTATTGTGAATTTGGCAATATTTTTTACAGGCAAACGACCCGCAGAGCAGCAGCAGCAGCACACGCCTCCTTCAGTTGCTTTGGCGTCACTAACGGTCGAGTTCTGGCAGGATGTATTTATGTCCACATTTTGCGTCAAAATTAGCGAATGGCATTCTGGGAAATGAGGTTTTGTGTTCGTTGTGTGAATCAGGTTTAAGTATTTGCACCAATGATTTACACTATAGATTTGCACACATAAAATAAATCTAACGGCTTCTTATAACCAATTGTATTCAATATGTGCACATATGATGATACAACATTATACATTAGTCTTACATTCTTACATTATCACATATATGCATTAAATTATTAAATAGCATAACATAATTGTATTGTTATGTGTATTCTATTTGTATGTTTCTTGTCAAAACTCCACCAATACACCAAAGTTCAATCAATCAATCAATCAATCAATCAATCAATCAATCAATCAATCAATGTTTATTTATATAGCCCAATATCACAAATGTTACATTTGTCTCAGTGGTCTTCACAGTGTGTACATAATATCAGTATGACAATACGACACCCTCTGTCCTTAGACCCTCACATCGTACAAGGAAAAACTTCCGGAGAAAACCCAGTTTAAAGGGAAAAATGGGAGAAACCTCAGGGAGAGCAACAGAGGAGGGATCCCTCTCCCAGGACGGACAGACGTGCAATAGATGCCGTGTGTAAATTGAAAAGATAATACATTTGCAACATAGGTAGTCCAAATGTTTGGAAATGCATGTGTGTATAATAGGAAGATGAATCCACGAGGATATCCATCCAGGACCACAGCCACGGCTCGCGATCCAGCGCTCGCGATCCAGGACACAGGACCGCAGGATCATCCATGACTCCGGATCCCAGCGTATATAGACACCAAAAAGAAAGACATTTGGGGAAGCTGGGTTAATCGGAACATGAGAGTACACAGGTATAGACAGAGAGAAGGAAGAAGTACGATGTCCCCCGACAAACTAAGCCTATATCAGCAAAACTAGGGGCTGAATCTAATCAGCCCTAACTATAAGCTTTATCAAAAAGGAAGGTCTTAAGCGCACTCTTAAAAACGGAAAGGGTGTCTGCCGCCCGAACACAAACTGGAAGCTGATTCCACAAATACCTTGAATGTAAAAAAACGAATTCTGTTTATAAGTATCTCCCATTACACCCCAGCAATCATATAATGATTATACATTAATACTAATAATAGTTACTGAATACATTAGATACAACTTTTCACTTTCATAAATAAAAAGTGAAAATAGTAATTTGGCTATTTTTCAACGGGTTCACTGATAAATCACCTTAAACTATGTCATCAATCTCAAATTGAACATTCCTTTATGAAAGAAGTCAGTTCTCTCCTTTGCCAGTGGGAGGCAGTCTATATCAACATAAGGTGAAACTTGAGAAACACTATCTGCAAATGCTTGAACATGTTTTTGATAAGGCTTTGATAAGAACAACCATTTTTTAAAATATTTTATTAAACAATCCCGTATTTATTACGAAATGCATATTTCTTGGTTTGTAACCCTTTGTGTAATTCACTCTTTATTGTGAACAGTCAATGTGTTCCTTATTTCCCTTTACATTCCCATTATCTAAGAACCTCTTTTTAAATCGCTTGAAAGAACATCATGTTCAGCATTGAATCAATATATCACATTGTTGATGAAACCCCCTAAGGTCAAATTAATTGCTCTTTTCTATTGTAGGTCCTCATTTGACTTTGATTTTAATTATTTTAAGATTGGGAAGTCCAACTTGTTTTGAACATGTATCATTCTCTCATTGCATTATTTTATTATTTTGATTTCATATTTGTTTTTTCAGGAAGATTAATCATCTATCAACTTTGTTTAGTGCAAATACATTACTGTGTAATTTAAATGATCGTGTTTTCAATACGATTCTTTTTTAAATCAAATGCTCTCTTAAAGATATAATTGGATACAATACAAATACAATTATGATTGTGAATAAGGTTTTATCAGGAAAAAAATGTATTCCTCAACAGAAGTTAGTCTAAGAATCTGCTGCTTTTTAAATTTTTTGTAAGAGAAAGAGATTTAAGATGAAGACCACGAAGTCAAACTAATTGTTATTTTCTAATGTATGTCCTTATTCATCTACTTTTAAAATGCTCTTATCGATTGTATCAACATTAGAATGGTTATATTTCCAATATATATTGAACATTATATAAGTCTCTTTATTGCATTATTTATTTTTATTTCAGTATATATGCTGATGATGTAACATCAATTCATTTATTCTTTCTGTACAATAACAATTTGGTCTATTTGCAAATGCTTCCATAACAACTTTTAAATAATTATTTTACTGTTAAAGATATAAATGGTTAGTGTGAAAATATACGTTTTTAAAAAAGGGACAAAAAAAGCAAAATATTTTTCATAACCCCGCACCCTCTTTCGTTTGTTGTCCAATTTCCCCCCGGCAACTGAACGCATCGCAGTTTAAACGTGCGTATGACGTCTTTGGTTTTCATCTCGTTCCTCTTCTGCCTGGAAATCAGACCAGCTAGCCGATAGCTAGCTAGCAACTAGCTAACTTATTTCATTTCCCCACAGTTTTCAAGACTTAGTTAATATAAGGTGTGTTTGATTGTCTGAGTCAACGGGATATTATTCATCGCGAAATTACTTCCCGACTCCGTTTTTCTCTCAGCTCCCGGAGAAAACACTGGTACGTAGCAAAAACGCTAGCTTGTTAGCTTAGACCTGATCTGTTAGCTACGCATAAAGTGCGGGTGGGCCTTTACAAAGGTGTAGCATTAAAATTCACCTCGTTGTTTCTCGAACTACAAAATCAAAGCAGTGTGTTTGGGCTATATTTACCTCACCATATGTTTTCTAATGTAGAATCAAAAATCTATGGCTTACCCTTAGTCATCATACATTGTCTGTCTTGCATTCAGACGCAGCAACAGGCCTATTCTGGCGCACGTGTTTTTGCGCCACAAAATAATTTGTTATCGTGAATACATTCTCTAGATATAACTATAAATGTGTATTTAGACTTCAATAGATCACAGATTCATGTTATGTATCCTAAACCTTTTAACCGCTATGACACTGCGAGAAACCTTTGCCACACTAGCAAAATAGTGCCTGCATAATAGTTTGTGTTTAAATTATTTCGGTTATACTGTGTTATTGTTATTTTGTCAGCCACCTTCATATAGGACTGCAGGACTGTATAACAGGCATCGCAGTGATCTTGAATCACTACTAGCTATATTATGTCAGCCATTTTAGAATACTCCATTCCTTAGAATGTTATTTATAATGATTTTAAAAGGGCAACATTACCTAAAATGTAGTGATTCATCATGTAGCTTATGCCATTGATATTGAATTTAAGTCTTGATGATCTGTTTTTTGTTGTTGTTTTTTTTGGTATATATGCCTATATTTGTGTTTTGTATTTATGACTTTCATCTACAAATAACACAAGACAGAGAACAAAAGGACTATTACTTACAGGAAACAAACTCCTACTATTGCTGTTTTTGCAATATTTAATTAGCTTTTATAATTTGTTTTTAATACGAGGGATGTCCTCTAAATCCTGCTGTTTCTAGTTTTTTTTCTTCTCTTAGTGTCATTTGTTGTATGTATTATACTTTGCTTACTGTTTACAAAGTATTTACACCTCTGTGTACATATTTTTATTTCCTCTGGTTATACCCTTTTACCCCACTCAGTTTACTTTTCCTTTAGTCATTTGCAATACTGGCTACTACACAATTATAATACATTTTTAAATATGCTTACTGTTTTACACCTGTGCACATGTATATGTCTTCTCATTATACACATTTATTTTCCTGTAAACATTATTAATTTTAGTCATGGATTCTCCTTTTGATTTTACTTAATATAATTTAATGAGCATTGTTGTAGGAATCTTAAGTTTTCATTGCTAACGACATCTTCTCTGTGATAGTTGTTGATGAGATAACAAAGATCTTGAAATGTTATAATTTCCCCCCACAAAGCCATGTACAATGGGATTGGACTGACAACTCCGCGGGGCAGCGGCACCAATGGCTATGTGCAGCGCAACCTGTCCAGCCTGCGGGCCAAGCGGCCGCGGGATGAGCGTGGCGGCGAGCGGGACGAGAAGGACCGCGAGAGGCTGGAGAGTCAGCTCAACAGGCAGCCCAATGCAGACATCCTGGAGCACCAGAGGAAGAGGCAGCTGGAGGTCAAGTGTGCAGAGCTGCAGGACATGATGGAGGAGCAAGGGTGAGGCAAAATGCTGCGTTCAGAGCTTAGATAGTCACATTTTGGGGGCTGGCAGTAACTCAGTCTGTAGGGACTTGGCTTGGAAACCAGCAGATATTAGCTGGCTACAGTGAAATAAACTAATTAGAATTGGGAGGGATGAATCCCTCTTTAATGGTCACACATGCAGAGCATACAGCGCACACACTGACATTTGTTCTCTGCATTTAACCCATCCTAACACCAGGAGTTTAGTACTCGGAGCAATAATAGTTGCAAGCGCTTTGCCTTTTTTCTGTGCTCTGAATAATGATATAATACTCCTCTTTGTTGATGTCCAGGTATTCAGCTGAGGAAATCGAGGAGAAGGTGAATACTTTCCGGATGATGCTCCAGGAGAAGGAGGAGCCGGCTCCCGCCACCACTGACAGACCATCGTAAGTCCATTCATGTGGCTGGAATAAATATGAAATGCAAGCTTAACCATTTTGTCATAAATAATTTTGGTTGCACAGTTTTAGTTGTCTTCGGTGCAACACATACTATATGATGTAAAACTGTGAAGTTCACTGAGACAAATGTAACATTTGTGATATTGGGCTATATAAATAAACATTGATTGAATATTGATATTCATATGCTGAAACATACTGTTACAAATTAAATAATGACAAATAGCACCATTCTTATGCATTAAACTCATTTCAATGTACTTTCATAACCTGTTTTTAAATAGGAGTGTGATATATTTAGTAAGCATGTCATTTTCAACAGTCAACAGAAATAATATCAAATGTACCCTTACTGAGCATCTCATTCTGACTTGTATGCATTGTGGTTTTTGAAGTATGTGTTTTTCATGGACTTTGATTCTGACAGTTAAGTTGAGGATGATCTCACAGTTTCTGTTTGTTTTGTTTCCTCTCAGGGCGACAGAGACTCATGCTCTGGCTGCTGCAAACCAGCAGAAGAATGACCGTCTTCGCGCCGCCTTTGGAATCTCCAGCGACTATGTGGATGGATCCTCCTTCCATGCCGACCGCAAGGAGAAGGAGAAGGAGAAGAGAGAGCAGGAACGCCTGGAGAGGGAGAAGCTGCAGCAGCAGAAGTACACGTGCGTAGGAGAAAACTCAAATAGTGCTGGTGTGCAACAACAAAAAGGCTATTTTTGCTTTTTGAAACGACAAACTCACAATGTGGCTATATTGGACAAAATGGTTTGTGCTGGGTAGCTGTTCAAAGTGCATCTGTATTTTGAGACACTGTTATAAGTGGTGCTTTTCAACGCCACAGTAATTACGGTAACTTTATAGTAGTGTTGCACGGTGTACCGATACTTGAAAGGTACCGCGATACCCTGCCGTTAAAAACGGTACGATTCCTCCGTTTCATTAGTATCGGTACTTTAAGAATGACGGGGAAAAGTACTCTGCTTCCACTCCCTGCACTGCAGCCGTGCCTGCAGTCCCGCTCCTCTCAAGCACGTTCTAAGTCCCTCCCCTCTCTCGTGCACGCGGCCACGCGCTAGCTGCCAGAGCATGTGAGAAAACGAGAAGCATGGCTGCAAGTGGGAGTGCAACTGCCGCTGCGCCTCGGCTTGTTGACAAAAAAGACGCCAGAAGTCTGTGAACAGGCCGTTCAGGTGTTCAGAGCAGAGCTCCCTGTCGGAGCGGCAGAGCGTGATGTGCACTGAACAGCTTTTTTGTCGCAATATTATCGTTGAGCAAACTTAACTAGCAAACTAGCATCACTATCTGCTAACGTTAGCTTTAGCCTTCGTTTTCTATTAGTTTTTTTCATAGGCTATAAACGGAGGTGGTATAAGTATATATCTTGTACTTGAGTAAAAGTAGAAGTACCCAGGTCTTGTACTTGAGTTAAAGTAGAAGTACCAGAATGTAGGAAAAATCCTGCAATCAAAATGTTCCTCAAATAAAAGTACAAAAGTATTATCTTCAAAATATAGTTAAAGTAGCGACCGTAAAAGAAGAAGTACTCAGGTCTTGTACTAGAAGCACCAGAGTGTAGGAATACTCTGTTACAGTAAAAGTACTGCATTCAAAATGTTCCTCAAGTAAAAGTATTAAAGTAGCGACAGGAAAAGTAGTCATTGTGCAGATTGGTCCATTTCAGAATAATATATATGATATGTTTTATAATGATTGATCATGAAAGTGTTCTCAAAGCTGGTGAAGGTGCAGCTAGTTTGAAGTACTTTGTATACTGCAGGGTAGCTGGTGGATTTACTCCAGGTGGAACTAAAGTCTGATTTAACACTTGATTATATTTCACATCATTCATCCAGATCTGTGAAGTAACTAAAGGGATTAATACATGTAGTGGAGTAAAAGTACACCATGTACCTCAGAACTGTAGTGGATTAGAAGTACAAAGTAGCAAAAGAAACATTGAAATACTTAAATAAAGTACAAGTATCTAAAAATTGTACCCACGTAGTACTTGAGTTTATGAATTTAGTTACTTTACACCAGTGGCTATAAAGATAGAAAGACTAAGCCTTGCACAGAGGCATGAAAATACATTTTCAAAATGCTCAACAGTGCTGCCAAAATTCTAAACTGACTGCTACACAATTAAAATAAAAGCTTTTATATATATTTATATTATATGTGACTCTTTGGCGTTTCTGTTATTATTAACACTGCTGCTTTAGTTGTTCTGACTGCTAAAATCCTGTTATTCCTAATTTTAAAGCCGATATTCCGTGGGGTCGGGGGGCTCGGATCCTTGTCACCTTTTTCATACCTGATGAGTTTGCATCCCTGATTATATTTAAGACTCTTTCCCTTTTTTTAAGAAAAGTATCGAAAAAGAATCGGAATCGCAATTCTTGACTTGGTATCGGTATCGAAACCAAAATGTTGGTATCGTGACAACACTACTTTATAGTGTAATATTCTGTTCACCCATCACCAAGCATTATGTTCGTCCCTGACTCAACGTCTTTGCTCTCTCAGGTTGGTGGAAGATTCAGACGACTCAGATTCTCTTCCCAAGAAGCGCAGTCGGAAGAAGAAAAAGAAAAACAAGGCCAGAGACGGGTGAGGAAATGACCGTGATGAAGCAGAGCTGTTCCTGATAATGGAGACAATATCTAACATTCTTTTGTTCCTTCTGCAGCTCAGAGAGTCCCTCCCCATCTCCTCGACGAGAGAAGAAGAAATCCAAAAAGAAGAAAAAGAAACGGTATGACCTCTGGGATTCTTATATTTGTAATTTGAATTACATCATGTTGATTGTGATAATCAGTGTTGGGCAAGTTACTTTTAAAAAGTAACTAGTAATAGTTATAGTTACTGCTCTCAAAAAAGCAACTAGTTACTTTATTAGTTACTAAATTATAAAAGTAAAAATAATAACAATAAAAATACAAGTTTTTGTGTTGTTCTGTGGCACAGTAAGAGAAAAGACAACTCTCCATCATTGTAGCAATTATCATTATGAAATGTAGTGGAACAATAAAACACAAAAGATATGTTTAGACATTTTGACAAGCATCTTTATTGTCGCCTCAACAATCAAGTGGACAATGCTTTCTGTCCTGCACACAGTTTACATTAGACCGTAATATTTGTTGCGTCCTTTATCCCCACAAATTGAAAATAGTGGTTATATCTCCAAGTTGTAAATGCGCTGCTGCTCTCGCTGATACTTGCATCTGCCATAGTGTGTGTGTGCGCTGGTGATGGGCGTTGCTGTGTATGTGTGTGTGTTAGCAAGTGTTTGTGTGTGTATTTTCCCCATAAGGCAAGACCCGCCCAACTCTGTCTCTGATTGGCTTACCCTGAAATGTTACCCCTTGTTAACCAATCATCACTCCTCTCTGGTCACTTTAACTTTTCCATGGTACTGCGAGAGGACATCGCTGTATTAGCCTGTAAGCTACATCCGCAGGGAGATTCAGTTCAGTTCCATCACATAATGTAACGCAGTAAAGCACCCATTTAAATCACAGTAACTATAACGGTGTTAATGAATGGGAATAGGTAACTAGTTAAGTTATTAGTTACCGCAAAAGGTAGTTGCGTTACAGTAACGCGTTAGTCCCAACACTGGTGATAATTGATGTGAATTTGTTGTGTTTCAGTGATGCGTCGGAAGACGTGGAAGAAGTAGACAGGTATGTGTTTTTTATGAGTCCATCATTATTTCTTTGTTGATTTCAGACCACAAAGTGAATATCTTATTGAAAATAGACTGTATTTTTGTTCTTAGTCTGCAGTATATTTTTAATTTTGTATTTATGCGGATCCTAAGCAAGCTTTTGTTATGTATTATGTGTTAATGTCTGCCCCTCTAACCTTCCTCCACAAAAAAGTTCCTCAGATGAGAAACAGGAGTCAAATAAAAAAAAGAAGGAAAGTTTGAGTCCTCCGAAAGCGAAGGACGTGCGGGGTAGGAGCGTCTCCTCCGGCTCTGCTCACAGGTATGAGACCATCAATCAGGCCATGTATAGAAGTTATTCAAATATAAACATTTTAATTGAATACCCTTTACATACATACAAAAAATAAATAAATTATCTGTGTGAAATAAGATTAATTACACTGTGGATAACGGTTGTGAGTGCTTGGAAGTAGTTGCAATTTCTTTTAAATGTAATTACTATGTTTAAAATTACCATTAACACAGAACATGTCGAGTAACTTTTGACTTTCAGGGAGTAATGTTAGTGAGACCTATTATATGATTTAGTGGCCATTAAACATCAGATACGTTTGGTTAGACCTACTGAAGCCTTTTAGGACTTTTTTTAGACATTTTTCGGCTAAACCTGAATAAAATCCCTCTTCCAGACAAGGAAGTCTTTGTATATGAGATAGGGGTGTAACGGTATTCGTACGGAAAATATTCGGTATGGGCCCTTCGGGTCGGTACACGTGTGTACCGAACGAATATAACGTTAAACGTGAAAAACGTTGAAAGTAATATCAGGTGTTGCGTCGCAGCATGCAGTGTAATTTGCTCACATTGGGTTCAACGCTCATTGAGCGACCAAGTCATTTCATTGGACGAGAGGCATACTATGAGAGCTGGTCACAGGGATGCGTTCAAATTTAGTCAGTAGTTTGGGGAACTGTCGAACGCAGATACAGTTGAGCTCGAAAAATCCTCCTGCATCATTGAAGTGTCTGGTTTGGGAACATTTTGGTTTCGCAGTTACGTACAAGGATGACGGACAAAGACAGGTGGACCAAACCAAAGCTGTTTGTCGGCATTGTTCAACTAAAATTGATTACGCGGCTGGCAATACATCAAACTTGCACACTCATTTGAAAAGGCATCACCCGAACAACCGGTACCAAAAGAAAAAAGACTGAAGTGCAAACCCAACTCCCACTAGCATTTAAGCCTCCACCACTCAAAAAAAGTTCAGATCGAACCAAAGCTATTACAAACGCCAAATATCCTTATCTTGGTATGTGTTGCCATGTTAGCAAAGCGCTACCTGGCAGTATCTGCTACCTCTGTCCTAGCGAGAGGGTGTTCTCCACAGCAGGAGACATTGTTAGTGCCAGCAGATCTGCCCTTTCGGCAAGCAAGTACATTTTTCTTAACAAAACATGAAAATGTCAAGCAAGCAAGTCCTAGTGTCACACTAGTACAGTGCAGATTATTTCTGTTCATCGAAATGCTGCACCTTAATGTTTATTTTATTATATTTTGTATTTATTTGAGTGAATATTCACAGTATAATAAAATAAAACAATATTTTATGTTTTGTGATGATTTTTTATGCTGTACTGAAAACGTACCGAACCGTGGCCTAAAAACCGAGGTACGAACCGAAATGTTTGTGAACCGTTACACCTAGGGTTGGGTATCGTTAAGGTTTTAACGGTACTACTACTTTTATCGATACCGCTTATCGATCCGGTCTTTTAACGGTACTTTTATCGGTACTTTTATCGGTTCTTTTGGAGAAAAAAATAAGGTAAACAAATTGTGAACAATTGCTTTTTATTTAAATTAAATGCATAATATTTCACATCAAAAGAAACAACAGCGTTTTAACAAATCGTATTAAATAATCTGATGACAGAACTGTAAACAGAATAGCTGAAACTTTAACAAAATAAATAACTCAGTTTCTTCTAATCATTAACCCATGTTTGTATCATTGAGTTATCTCCTGCTAGCATACATAACACCTGACGTGGAAACGTTCCTCGTGGACGGGGCTACAGAGCTGCTAGAAAGACAGTCGAACCCGGTGCATTCCTCCGTCTGGATGTGGAGCACTTTTGCTAAATGTTTAGACAAATTGCTCGTGTTACCGCCCTGACATGCTAAACTCTTATTGCACTTTTGGTAACGAGGATTGTCCACATCGAGACCGGTAAAGTTCAACCACACCTCAGTGCGCGTTCTCTCCGCCATCTCCTGTGTGTGTGTTGCGTGCATGTAACAGCGGCGTGTGTGTAAACTGCCCCGCTCCCTCGCACACAGACACGGGAGAGAGAGATCTCTCTTCTGGATTGGAAAGATCGAAAATACTAAACATAATCATGGACGCATTTTACAGTCTTTTTGCGTATTAGAAACTGAGTTGGCGACACTAAAACTGCAATATAATGTTTGTGTAGCAATAATACACATGACATATATTTTTTTACATATCTTCAGTACCGATAAAAAGACCGATAACGTTGGAGCTTAACTGTACCACGGTCTTTAATAATTCAGCCCCGGGGCTCTGTACCATCCCTAGTTACACCCCTAATGCATTCATATTTTTCTCTGATGTCCACAGCGAGTCTCCAGCTCCATTGAGATCACGTCAACAGGACCAAAATGCGAGAAAAGCCGACGAAGGAAGAAAGGGGAGATCGCCTGACAGAAGGCAAAGAGGCTACGAGGAAAAAGGCCAACTTCTTCAGGGAGGAGAGGTAAGGCTGAACCTGTTAGACTTAACATTTGCTATTAATAGAGAGCTGCTGGGATGAGTCCTAAAAGCAGGAAAAATGTTCTGCATTTTCGCACTTCCGATTCCCTCATCAATGGGTTTTGGTTAAATGCCCAAAATAAGGTCTATGGTTAACAAACGCTTATTTTAGCTTTTGGTTATACAACATAAAATTACCAGCCATGACCTCTGTCTCGGATGCTTCTATGCGTCTTAAAAACTTGGGATGCTAACGAGTGGCTAAATGAGACTACTAAACATGAAGCCATGTGACATTGATGTAGATCAGGGCTATTCAATTGGCGGCCCGGCGGCCAAATCTGGCCCCAGGGTGATATTTACTGGCCCTTTGTTAAATGTTAAAAGTAATCTACTTTTTTTTTTGGACCAGAGTGCCTTTATTCCAGAGAGGGCGTTACATTGAGAGATAGAGGGGAAGACATTGCTTGAAAATTTCGACGGGCTCGGGTTTCGAACCCACCTACTAGCTACTGTAGGGACAACTCCTGTCATTTATTGCATCTCTGCTTGAATGATTAGATAATTTCACCTAAATTAAATCAGATTATGTTGATGGTTAAATTAGCTTCACATGTATGATGTAGGCCTACTGAGTTCTGAGCCAATTAGATCTATAAAGGCTTTGGGGCTATGTTGTTTGATTTCATTAAACACAATATATGCACTCCACTATGCTGTTGTAGTATTTACTGTATCTGAAGCTCTTAATATGATTGCTCATATTTCAAGCCATCTTTTTCCCGGCCCCTTGCTTTGGATCATTTTCATCAACCGGCCACATTCCAAACTAATTGTAGATCGTATATACGCAGGGGTTCTCAAACTTTTTGTTTATGCGGACGACTATTTATTATCAAGGATTTTCGCGGACCACCTCATATGCAAACCGTAAAAATAAGTGTATATATATATATATATATAAACGTAGTGTTAAACCCCGATATTTTTTTATTGTTAATTATAGACAATCAAAAGTAAATTGAAGCCTCTGATACTTTTGTCGCACGTGTGATATTTTAACTGAATAACATTAGGTGACATTATTGTGGCACATCAGTAAAGCCTTAAATAGAAATATATAAGATGGCACACATCATTTAATGAATTTTCAATGAACAATAACTGAATGAGTTTGTTTCACTCTTAGACCAGGGGTACAAAATGTATGCAGTCTGCTGCAATAAGTACCTCATTCCTTCCTTCTACTTGGGTCCGGATGCTTCTCGGTTTGCACGTGTCCCGTTCAAATGAAATCGGTGCCAATCATATTTACACGCTTGCGCCAGGGGGAGGGGTTACAAGACTCTTGTCTTGTGCTGCATTCACTTGCACTCGGACATTAGAGCTTTTCTCATAAATGTCCGATGAGCCCAACGACCACTACACCACTGCCTAGGGATGGGTACCGAGGACCGGTATTAAACGGGCCCCGGGGCTGAATTATTAAATACCGTGGTACTGTTAATCTCCGACGCTATCGGTACTGGAGACATCTAAAAAATATGTCATGTGCATTATTGCTACATAAAGATTATATTGCAGTTTTCGCGTCGCCAACTCCGTTTCTAATACGCAAAAAGACTGCAAAATGCATCCATGATTATTTTTAGAATTTTCGATCTCTCTCCCGCCTGCTTGTGAGGGGGCGGGGCAGTTTACACACTACATGCAGCAACCATGGATGTATAAGGCAGCAACTTTTTTTTTCTTCTCCAAAATAACCGATAAGAGTACCCTTAAAAGACCGGACCGATAAGCGGTATCGATAAAAGTAGTAGTACCGTTAAAACCTTAGCGATACCCATCCCTACCACTGCCTGATATCATTAGAAAGCTAGGCATCTCCTCTTTCTAACAGTGTATACAACTCAAAATGTGTCTTCGGGTCAATGCGACTGATTTCGATGGAGCAAGTCACATATGAGGTGGTCCCCGAAAATCCTTGATAATAAAAAGTGGATTTTATTTAGCTTTTTTCCACGGACCACCTGCAGTACCCTGGTGGTCCGCGGACCACAGTTTGAGAACAGCTGGTCTATAGCCCAACCTTTTTACTTCTTGGAATTGCGTTTACGGCTAAAAATTCCTAAAAATGTTGTTAATATGTGGAAATGATCTGAATGAACAAATAATCATAAAGGTTTACCACAGAGATTATTTTCAGCAGTAATCTAAAAGACAATGGAAAATCCCATTTGATTTTTTTGTTGAGGTAACCAGGGTGATACTAACTTCAGAGTCAGACAAAAAAATGTCCTTCTTGCTCCTCTATATTATCCGAAACAAACTCTAAACTAATTGGTTTTATACTAATCTTAACATGAAGGTATTATTTTTGTTTGAAAAAACACCAACAAATCTTTCCCTTCCATCTAGAAGAGGCCCAATCTTGAGAGAGAAAAAGAGAAGCCGATGGAGACTGAGAACTCCTCCAAGAAGAGACATGACTCCTCATCCCCTTCACCACAGACAGAAAAAGGCAGGGAGCGGGAGAAAGGGAGGCGTTCCCGGAGTAGAGAGATTGAGAAAAGAAGCATGGAAAACGAGAGGGAGAAAGGGAGGCGTTCAAAAAGCAGAGACATGGAGAAAAGGGGGCGTTCAAGGAGCATAGAAAAGGAAAGGGAGAGAGGGAAGAGCCCCAGAACCAAAGAGATGGAAAGAGTGAGGCGTTCAAGGAGTAGAGAAAATGTAAGGGCGAGAGGGAGGCGCTCCAGAAGCAGGGAGGTGGAGAAAGGGAGGCGTTCAAGGAGCAAAGAAAAGAGGGACAAGGGAAAGGAAAACGTTCCTCAGAAGGCCAGACACGACTCGTCCTCTTCTCGTTCTCCTTCTCCTCCACCGAAACAGGAGACGAGGAGGGAAAAGAGCAGAGACACTGAGCGGGAAAAAGACAGGAATAAACCGGACAAAAAGACGAGACACGAGTCCTCCTCCCCATCGCCTTCTCCCCTTGAGAAGGCTAGGAGGGAGAGGAGCGGAGAGCACAGGGCTGAGAGGGATCTGCACTCCAGGGACAACAGGAGAGACATGGGGAGGAGACAGGAGAGGGGGGCGTCTCCTTTCCAACAGAGAAACGACCGGAGAAGAGATGGAGGAAACCGAGATTCACCCGCAGCTCGGTCACCTGTCACCAACGGGCGTCAACGAGAAAGGGAGGACGAGAGGAGGAGAGAACAGGGTGACAGGGTGAGGGAGCAAGAAAGAGGGCGAGGTGGCAGCAAAAGAGAGGAGGCCATACGACCTGCAGAGAAAGGCAGGAGCCAAAGACCAGAGATGAAAACAAGAAGTCCCCCGAGGAAGGAGAAACAGGCGGAGAAGAAAAGAGCTACCAGCAGCAGCAGTAGTAGCGGCAGTAGCAGCAGCGGTAGTGACAGCGACAGCTCCTCGTCCTCCTCTTCCTCATCTTCTTCCTCTTCAGGTTCATCCTCTGAGGATGAGACCCAGGTGAAGAAGGCTTCCTCATCAGGGAAGGGGAAAAGTAGTCCATCTAAAGATGCACCGGCTGCTGTGGAGAGGCACTTGGCCAATGGTAGGAAGGAGAGCCCGGTGTCTGCTGATGGGCGTGCCCAGAAGGAGAGGGAGGGTGGGGGAGACAAACGTGAGAGGGAGAGAGCTCCCCACAGAGCTCCTGCAGAGAGTCAGCCGCCCCAGAAGAAAGGTCAGGAGCGCTACAGCCCCACGCAGATGGACAGCCCCTCTCCTCCTCCCTCCCCGCCCCCCAACAGAGCAGACGCCAGCAGAGGCAGGTACTCCCCCTTTGAGGCAGAGAAAACTAGGGTGGTGGCGAGAGTCGGGGATAGGGAGAGAGGGAAGGAGAGGGAGGTAACC
Organism: Pseudochaenichthys georgianus; assembly: GCF_902827115.2. Lineage (NCBI taxonomy): Eukaryota > Metazoa > Chordata > Actinopteri > Perciformes > Channichthyidae > Pseudochaenichthys > Pseudochaenichthys georgianus. Next base: position 7,426,640 of record NC_047510.2, read on the forward strand.
AGGAGGCCTGCAAGGTCCAGCCCCGCGGCCAGGAGGTCACGCTCCCCGCCACAGAAAACCACTACCGCCTCCCCACCACGCCGCACTCCACCAAGGCAGTACCAGGAACCCCCGCCCCGATCCAGGAGAGCTTCTCCCCCCCCGACCTGGTCTGACCGGGACAGAGAGAGGCCGAGGGAGAGAGACAGAGACCGGGAGAGAGAAAGGGATAGGGAGAGAGAAAGAGAGCGGGTTGTGAGGAGGAGCCGGACCAGAAGCCCAAGAAGGCGCTCCAGGTCTAGAAGTCAGAGGAGGCGCAGCCCCCCCAACAGGTAAGAGGAACAGCCGCTCATTAAAAGGCTGCATCTTTATACCTGGCTTCTCCTTCAGAAGGGATCATAATGTAGTTCTTTTGTCTGTTTTATTGCAATTAAAACACAGCAAAGTCTGTAAATCTTGGGTTCACCCACACAATAGATTCTGCCAACAAGTGACCGGTAATACAGCTCGGTCAAACTCAGAGTTCTTTATCTCAGAATGATGTTCTAAACCCAGACACGACACTGTTTGGATTGATAACGCACGTTTCTTTTGTGAAAAGTACAGTATGAGGGCGCTAATGTAACTTCCGGACCAAATGACCCGCTGGCGAAAATCATACATTTGAGCGAAGTGGGAAAATAATAGTTTCTTCATGTCTTAAAGCTGCCGAGTCATACTTTGCACCTTTACGGCACCTCATACAAATGTTGGATATTTATTCTTGATAAAGTATGAACTATTTAGTGATGCGTGCTGTATGTATTTGGTTACACAGACAATTGATTGATTTTTATTCATGATTACTACAATATACTTTTTTTTTATTATTGTAAGAGATAGATTGATAGCTTGATGTCAAATCACTTCTAACTCATGACATGGAAACGGTTTTGTTATTTCAGGGTGCATCGTGTCCTTTTATTGGACAGTTTGACTGGAAGTGAGGGACTTGAGGAGGATGACATGATTCTTAAAGTCTTGATTTGTTTTTGTCTCCCAGGTCCCGCCGCTCCCCCTCCCCACAGCGGCGAAGGAGGAGCAGTCGCTCCCTCTCCCGAGAGAGAGCCAGAGAGAGGGAGCAGCAGAGGCTCAGGCAGAGGGAGCTGGAACAAGAGAGAGAAAGGGTGAAGCAGCCCCCAAAGGAGGTTCCCCCGCCCCGCAGGGCGTCCTCCTCTTCATCTTCCTCCAGCTCCTCCTCCTCCTCGTCTTCGTCCTCGTCTTCACCACAGCGACAGGGGAAAGACACCAAGGCACTAACAGAGGACGAGAAGAAGAGACGCTCCTCTTCCTCACAAGGCCCCTCCAGAGACTCATCCCACGCCCAGGCCTCAGGTCAGAGAGGCCCACCGTCAGACTCCAGGCGCTCTGACGGTCCCTCCAGAGGGTCTCCGGCCGCCAACCAATCAGAGACCAAACAGCCTTCTGAGGGTCCTATCAGGACGCGGTCGCCGGGGGCGGCCCCTACATCGTCAGACCGCACAGTCCGCAGTGAGAGCGCTTTGAATGGGAAGGAGGTAAACAAGAAGGCCAACCAAAGCAGCAGCAGCTCCAGCTCTTCTTCCTCCTCATCTTCCTCTTCTTCCTCCTCTTCATCATCCTCTTCAGACAGCTCTGACTCTGAAGGGGAGCAGGAAAAAAAAGGGTAAGCTGGAGACGGGAAGAGTTGATATGATAAACTGAACGTAAGAAGCTGAAAATTCAGGATTCACAGCTAATTAATTTGTAATTGGTGATGAATGATTAAATGGTTATTCAACAACTGTTCGACTTAGTGTGCTTCAAGCCTTTTTTAAACTGTTCTATCTCTATAAAGGCAGCGGACTCATTGCTTCTGGGAACTAAATGTTTTCAATACTAGTTTCTGGGATTGCAAATTCCCTTTTTGTGCCATGGAAAAAAATAAAACTTTATATCTTTTTTTTCACCTGTCTTTCAGCGGTTTGCCTCACTAACTTTGTGTTCATACTCAAGTACTACTAAGAGCAGAGGGGGTCCTGTTTGGAGCACTCTTAGCTGTACTGATTATTCATAAATGTGTAACATCCAGTAATTACTCAACTTGTGACTTTTGTTTACAGGAAGCCAGAAAAAGCTCCGAGCTCTTCTTCCTCATCTTCATCGGAGAATGAAAAGGAAACCAAGAAAAAGAGGTACAAAGAAAACTGAAACTTGATTTTACTCAATAGGTGTCAGTGCTTTTAATTCAAATGTGTCTTTCTGCTACATTAGTTATTATCGGAGTTTAAAAACAACTTCAAAATGTACTTATGCACATATTTTTGTAATTGTTACTGAATTGTGCAACATTGAAAGTAATTGTTTTTGAACCAGGTATAAAATGACTTAATATTGGGTTAGATATATTGGTTGACTTTGAATCAGGAACTCAAAAAGGGCCAACGCTGTGAGGATGATGGTGTGAACCTTTTCCTAACTGACTGTTCACCAACTAAATCACCTTTTACCTGATCTGCTGCTCCAGTGTTTTGGCTCGGAGACTTTGACAGCTGTGTTTCTTCCTCCCAGCCCTGCGATGCCTCCGAGGGTCCCGGCTGATTCCCTGAGAGACTCCCGCTCCCTCAGTTATTCTCCTCCGAGGCACATGAAAGCAGCGCAGCCCTCGCCCAGCCGCAGGTCTGTTAGCACCGTTAGACATTAAAAGAGCGAGACAACAGCTTTGAACTACCTGTACAAGCAGGGCTCTCAAGTCATGTCTGGAAGTTAGTTTAGCTTATTAACGTTAACTTTACAATTCAAATACACATGTGAAATAATCAATTAGTGATTGCTTTTAAAATGGAGGCATGGCTGGTTTATTCTGTATATGTAGCTTCTCCTTTACATACACGAACAACAGAAGATGGATGCTTTCATAAAAATGAATGTCTGTCTTGGATTGTTCCCATTCATCCCATGTTGAATAGAGCCAGTGCTGGTTAATAAAATGTGCTATGCATTCATCAAAGATGTGCATTTAGCAGCAAACTAAATAGCTTCCACCAGTGAGGAAGAGAAGCTTGTGCACGCCGACGGTTATTTAACAAAGAATGCTTGCAGCTGCCGATAGTAAAAGACACTGCGCTAATGAAATTACAGTGAAGCATATAACGTTTTGCAGCAGGGTGTAATTATCCATGTGGCAAAGAACATTTTGTCTACACAGTAGGTACAACAATTAAAAGAGTAAAATAAAAAGGTTAGCAATTTGCTAATTATAGCACAGCAGCAACGAGACGCTATTTGCTTATCAGCGCAGTTTACCCTCTGCATAGGACTGTGCAGTAAATGAATATAGTACAGGGTTTCCCACACAGACTTTACTTGGGCGGGCCTCCCGGGTATATTAACGTCCGCCGGAGTATATAGCGCGACCCATTTAGGTTAAATCTTTTGTTATCCGTCCGCGAGCACAACGCCACCTGCGATTGATTAACTACCCCTCCTGTACCTGTTCGCTCTGCTTTATGCGCTTCGCAGTAACTCCGCTGCGAGGCTCCGGCGAACAGTTCATGAGCGTGCTCCACTAGCACCCTGTGGTTAACCCTACAATATGCTAACAATGTTGACGTCTTTGGTCAAAAATATCATCCAGCCCTACCTTTTGTGGGTGCTTCCTAGTTACACGGCTTCTTTTGGTCTAATGGTTAACTTTTAGCAGTTGCAAAATCTGCACAATCCTTTTGTGAATTCCCGAGTCTTTTATGAAGGTTTTATTTTCCTTTTTTTGCAGGAGCGGCAGCAGGCAATCTCCAAGCCGCTCTTCAAGCAGCAGACGAAGGAAATGAGCCGACACCTTGAGGCGCTTCTCTTCTTCTATGGTGTTTGTTTGTTCCCCTACAGCTGGTTTAACTGGACTATAACAGGAACTCTACAGCCAGCGGTCAGTAGATTAACCTCTGAATGTCGGGGGGCACACTTATCAACAACGCGTTTGTTTTTTAAGCAGCAACGACCCGCGGCCGGCTTGTACATTTATTTTTAGGAGCTGAATAAGAAACGTACACATTCACACACGCAGACACTGTTAAGTAAAGTGTATCTCTAACAATGTTCCTGTGTACTTGTACTGTTTGTTGCAGTCTACCTGTAGATATGAGCTGTCTGTATTTTGGTTATTATCATGTAACAGATGATAATACGTTTCCATTTAATGTGATCAGAAATGTGTTGATTTCTTTGTTGAAAATGGTTAATAAAAGGCAATTGTACATTTTATGTGTGGATTTTGTCCTTTTATATCCAGACATGACACTTTAAGGATATACACTTTGATGATATTTGTATTATTGTTAATACTTCCAATAAAAAATTAAGAAAGACCGACAGATATGGCTACAGTATCACAGACTGACATTTCTTCTGGGTCTGTGCCATAAAGCCCCATAATGGTCCAAATGTTATACAGTGAAGGAAGAGGCCAACACCTAAATCTATTAAAATGTCACAATGTTAGAGAGATGAGAACATACATGTAAATAATATGTTTTTGTGTATCATGATAGTGAAAGCAACTATTGGATGATGACATAACAAATAATGGATACAACAATAAATATACCAACAAAACAAGATAATATAGAATATTCAATAGTATCATGTGTATTGATCTTCACACTTTTGCTTACTCATAGTAATAGTTAAATGATGTGAAACTGGGTAAAAAAAATAAAAGAGTAACTTGAATACGCAAGCACAATCTGTTGCACTGGGGGGCTTTATGTCATGAAAAGTGTGTCTGTGTAAACAATATGTGACTTAAATACAATTTTGGTGGAGGGTTAATGCTTATTTTTCTCATTTTAAATGGACTAAAAAAACATTAAAATCATGTTGAAATGTTGTCATATGCATGGTGTTATATAATTAGATAAGGCATGTTTTGATATAGTGCTGCTATTATTCTTGCACAAAGGGGGGTACAGTTTTCTAAAATGGTATAAAACTTAATGGCATAAATTGTGATGAAATGACTAACTTGAGCATTCTTTCTCATGCGGGGGTTGAACAGGCTGTGAGCAGAACGATTACACAATCAATGATGTGGCTATTCTTGCACTTTTAAAATGTGCAATCATTTGTTAGGTTGGTTGCTTCTTTATATTCCTAGTTTCAAACAAATCTCAGATACTACATTTTAGCATTTAGGGCGAACGTTCAAGCAGTGTTGTGAAATTGATGTAACCTTTATTTATACAATCTATATGTTTTGTTCATTTTGGTGGAAATTACCTAGACTTCATTCGAAAATGGTTTTGATCTTGTTTCTTAATATGTTCTTCTCTGTTTAACTTTGGATAGGCTTAATCACCTTAAATGGATATACCCAAGTCAACAAATATATTAAAAAGATCTAGCAATAGGGTCTTTAGTTGGCAGTGGCACATATAAATAGAGAAACAGTTGAATATATTTATACGAATAAGGGATACATAAATATATTATGGAAGCCCATTTCCGCCACTTGAAAAAAATAAAATCCCCCATGAAAAGTCGAAATAATGAGATAAAAAGTCATAATGAGATAAGAAAGTCGAAATAATGAGATAAAAAGTCATAATGAGATAAAAAGTCATGAGATAAGAAAGTCGAAATAATGAGATAAAAAGTCATAATGAGATAAAAAGTCATAATGAGATAAGAAAGTCGAAATAATGAGATAAAAAGTCATAATGAGATAAAAAGTCATGAGATAAGAAAGTCGAAATAATGAGATAAAAAGTCATAATAATGAGATAAAAAGTCATGAGATAAAAAAGTCGAAATAATGAGATAAGAAAGTCGAAATAATGAGATAAAAAGTCATAATAATGAGATAAAAAGTCATAATTATGAGATAAGAAAGTCGAAATAATGAGATAAAAAGTCATAATTATGAGATAAGAAGTGCGCATGTGCTGCAGTGGCGCTGTCTTTAAAGGTCCCTTCATCACCTTGCTGCTCTCCACCATGCAAACAGCATCTATCTAGTCCTAAATAAGGTAACTATTACAGGTGACTTTTGTAAATGTTAGATGTTACATATAGCCTATATTGCAGCTAAACTACAACAATGCAGTTCATAGCTTTGACATTACCCGTTATGAACTATAATATATATGCCTATAGTTTTGTGGTAACGTTCACGCCACTAATGACAATAGTGTAGGCATACTGCTGCTGTGAGTTGCTCTAACTCTAACCCGTGAACGTTACCACAAAACTATAGGCATATATATTATATTCATAACAGGTAATGTCAAAGCTATAAACTGCATTGTTGTAGTGTAGCTGCAATATAGGCTATATTTAACATCTAACATTTACAAAAGTCACCTGTAATAGTTACCTTATTTAGGACTAGATGCTAGGGATGTGCATCTCCATCACTGAGGCCGATGCGATGCGCATCTCGATACGTTGCCACGATACGATACATTAACGATACATTTGAAACACCAGGTGATACGATACGATACGATTCACCCCTGTTGCGATACAGTTCGATACGATTTGATTCAATATTATGCGATTCGGTGCGATACGATTCAACACAATGCAAAAATAATGATACTTCAATTTGGTACGACAGAGGATTTTTGTTTTATTCCTTATATGCAGCAAATCATACATTAACAAAAAAGTGCTTTACATATTTGGTACTGCACATCCCATCATGCCGTTTATTTTTTTAACTTTAAAAGCTCTCCAGAGTAGGCTACAGTACAATTGTATAACACCTCACAGTTAAACAATGTAAGGATGCATTGCTCATGATTAACAATGTGCAAATAACAGCTACCATAGTGCAATGCCCATACAGCTGCCAGCCTGATGTGCTTAACACTCATAGGCTGACTCACCAGTGAGCAGAAAGCAGTGGGTTCTATAGGAACAATAAAGAATACAAATAACCTTTCACAAACAGGTATTTCATAACTGCTTACAGTAAGGAAGACATTTAAATTATTATTGACCGTCACAGGCTGCTGTAAACTAAACACCACTCTCTCTGACAGATCACCTCACTGAGTGATTTAACTCATATGTCTAACTTTCAGGTTTCTCTTTTCAGCCGCAGACCCCATGTCGCCTCTTTATGTGCGTCGCTAAGTTCCTCGTACTACTTGTGTACTTTAAAGCGGCTCGGCATCGTTTACAATTTGCGAGCGATTTTTCAAGTTGACTGTAGTATATAGTGCCGCGCACATATACCATCAGGACGTTACTGATGGGGTGCGGCTGCGGAGTGATACTGTGTGTATGCAAGCCCGCATCTAGGACGGATCTATGTATCATGGCTGTAGACCTGTTGAGTAATAAAGATACCTCATACAAAGGTCTACGGATACCTTATTACTCTCCATGACCTGCGGTCAACTATATAGCATAAAGGATTATTACACCGTCTTTCTTGAACAATCCGAAGTGTTGCCAAACGTTTGATTTGTAGGTATTTTTCGGTGCGCTGTGTTTCTCTTTCTCCTCAACTTCCGTGTGTGTTGATAACTGAGACTCTCGGCCTCGGGCGAAGCAAATATCCAAATCAAAGATCGTCTCTGCTGAGCGTTGACGCAATCGATGCATCGCGAGTTCAACCCGGTTCAACCCAAACTGTAGCCGATGTGCACTCTTTCAACCGGTGCACTCGCATCTTGAACGTTTATGCCGATGCGAATCGGTGAATCTTAACATCTCTACTAGATGCCGTTTGCATGGTGGAGAGCAGCAAGGTGATGAAGGGACCTTTGAAGACAGCGCCACTGCAGCGCATGCGCACTTCTTATCTCATAATTATGACTTTTTATCTCATAATTATGACTTTTTATCTCATTATTATGACTTTTTATCTCATTATTTCGACTTTCTTATCTCATTATTATGACTTTTTATCTCATAATTATGACTTTTTATCTCATTATTTCGACTTTCTTATCTCATAATTATGACTTTTTATCTCATTATTTCGACTTTTTTATCTCATAATTATGACTTTTTATCTCATTATTATGACTTTTTATCTCATAATTTCGACTTTCTTATCTCATAATTATGACTTTTTATCTCATTATTTCGACTTTTTTATCTCATAATTATGACTTTTCATGGGGATTTTATTTTTTTCAAGTGGCGGAAATGGGCTTCCATAATATATAGCTCTATTTTTTTCTTTAAACAAAATAGTTTTAAGTTAAGCAAAACTCTTAATAGACATAATGAGAGTGAATTAAAAATACTTCAACGGTTTGTGTTCAAAGGAATTCAGAGATACTATTATCCAAAATAAACCAACACACATTTTAATGAAACAATCTTAAATCGTCATATTTGTATTGAATTTAACCAAACAAATGACCGTCTGCACACAGCGGTTGCCCGGTGTAGGTTTTTCCCACATGACGTGAAGGCAGCCTCAGATGATGAGAGTGGGTCATCAGCTGCAGACAGGCAGGTGTGGTCGAGACATTCCAGGATTCCAGCTACTCCACCGGGACAGAAACAACGTTTGCCGCGGATATGTAAACACGACCCGGCGACAGACCAACAAGTACACGTAAATGACCAAAGTAAGTGTGATGTCTTTATTAAACAGCAGTCCAAAGTTTCTCCGGGGAGTGAGAAGTTTCCTGACGTCTTGCTGTCGGGAGCAAGTCAGCGCGAGGCCACAGACCGTCACTCCAGACTGGATAGAAAAATCTAGAAGTTTTAAAGTTTACTAGCTCTTTAGCAGCGGCGAACATCTTTTAAAACACGTATTGCGATTTGTATGAACTGTTATGGCCTTGTTTCTCATCCGGTTTAAGTAGTCAATGTGTACCTTAAAGAAAATGTTACTCAATTCGCTGTTAGAAACCGTAACATTATGTCGCCGAAACTTAGGTGACACATTTAATACTTCAATATCCACCTAATTTAAGTGTGCCGAATTGAAGATCACCCTTTTATGTATTTATTAAAGTAAATTAAAGGCTTAAAGTTGCATATTCCCATTGATTTACATGAAAATAAGAGCTTTTCGTTGGGAGTTTGGCGTGTCGTTAAGTCAGTGTCACACACAGCTGAATTAAACGGTTAACTTTTAACTAAATTAATAAACATTAGTGCCAATTCAGTTGTAGACAACGATTACGTTTCGACCTTTCGGTAAACCAGCTGTGCACTTCTATTTTCTGGTTGACCTGTGGCCGCTGATTCATTCGTCTGGTGTTTGTTAGACATTTACGCCAGACTGCGTTCAAAATATTGGAAACAAATCTGCATATTCACTGTAAGTGCTCACACCCCGTGCCAAGCGAATTAAACCTTATATTCTCAATGTGTAGGTACTATACTTCAATTCGTCCCTTCCAGATATATAATTATGCCTTAACTTGAAGTCAATAATTACGTCTGTACTTTACACAAACAAATGAGGGATCATACTAAGCCGAATTGAATGATGACTAATGTGAGATTTAGCACCATTTGTAATTGTCTAGTTCAAGGCGTTAACCTTTTATGATAGAGAGATAATCATTCATTGACACGTTTTATAAGCGGCCATTTGTGTTTCCATGCTAAATGTAACGCATTGTGTCTCTTTTAACTCCCATTAGCAAAGTCCCATTTACTTATTTCAAATGGCAGCAGCAGCCTTTCCTGTTTTCATGGAAAAGCCTGCCAAACTCCACTTTGAACTTCCCTATTTAGTGCAAGTCATGGAAACGCATTGGCAACTACACAGAGGGACTGTTTGTGTTGGTGCTACCTAGCTAACCCTGCTAAGTTTTAAGATGGGGGTGGATTCAGCAGGATGAGGAAGTTATATTTAGTGACTCAGCTGTTGTTTGAGGAGCAGGGAGGGAGCTAAGGAAGGGCATACAGTGCATACAACAATAAAACAAGAACTGATTATCACAGGGGCAGTGGTGGAAGAAGTATCCAGGTACTCAAATAACCCATAAGACTGTGAAAAGACTCCACTGCATGTCAAAGTTTTTCGTTCAAAATGTCTTATCTCAGTATAAGTATGCATCATCTAAATGTAGTTATAGAAAAAGGTATTGATTGTGCAGGAGTATGTTTCCTGTCTGTCAATGTTTGGATTCATATTACCGCTGCCTTGTGGTACATTTTACTGCAGTAGATGTTTTTACCAACTTTTAACTGTTGGCTAGTTTAATCTGCAGCAATGCATCATGGTCTATACTGTTTGTATGGTGGCCACTGTCCTGTGAGAACCACGTAGCTCATAACAAGTTAGTTTTATGAGTTTTTCAGAAAAGCAGCCCTGTTTTCAGCTGATCCAAGCATCTTTCTAAATAATTCATTTACATTAAGAAGGAGGTGAATTCTCTAAACATATATTCAAACTCTTCTTCTTTCAGTGCATCACAAACATTCAAAATCATCTGGCTATAAAAACAAATACTAAGGAAAAGTTGCGATTTTAGTAGTACTTAGAACACAATCGTATCGTAAGGATTTGCTGTGGCTAGAAAAACTCCTGCATTCAAAGTATTGGCATGTGTTATGGTCAATTTGTTTTATCTCGAGAAGTTTATATAGCGCAAAGTAACTTGTGATTTCACCAAGAAATCATTAATGCAATACAATATATTATAAATCATTGTTTTATTTTGTTTCAATCTGAATCTTCAAAGAAACTAAACGTAGCCATTTTGTCAGATTTTCCTCTGAAATTTAATCAAGTAGTAAATATTCTAGGTAAAGTATGTCAAAATTATACTTGTACACATATTTCAAATGTGTTTTTACAGCACTGGACTATTTCTTAACATTAACCGTTAACCTATTTGTTTCTTTTCTCTGTTTAGCACCTTGTAAACCTGGACTGAATAAGCAATAAACCCCCTCATGTGGGATTAGCTTTAACCCAGCACGCAGAGGAACTGGACTGAAATGAACGGGGCGGCTCAAATGAAACTCTGCAGATGTAACCACGACTGAACTGCAGAGAAAAAGAGGAACGTCTCCTATTCTCGCTTCTCCTTTTTTATTAAAAAAGGTGGTGGTGGATTTCAGGGCAATAACACCCGTCCATTTGGCTGTCAGAGCAACAACCACCAGATGCAAAATCCCCCATCATGCATGCCATTTGAAGGCATAGACCTCTGCATTAAAGAAGAGGAGACCGTTCACTGACACAACTGTGGATGTCAGAAAATCAGCGAGTTAGTGTAGAAACTGTTGGAAATCCCCGGCTGGAGTGTCATCGGGTGGAACTGGAACTAAGGTGCGACCACGCGGCCGCTCTCAGCATGAATCATACATGCAGAAATCTCCAGAAACGGATGTGCTCCCACCGTGAATCCTAACGGACATGATGTGAACTTCTGAACCGAAACTCCCAAAAAGTTGCAGAGAAAATTCAACTGGAATGTCGTCTCATTGGCGCGGGAATGCCTGTGATTTTTGGACAAACTCTTGTGCTGCTCTGAGCTCGTAGCATAAGGAGGGAATAATAAAAGGAAACACCGGGGAGATCAGGAATATCGCCTCGTCTTATGAAACGGATTTGACTTGGGAATACAGTGCGAGGCCTTCCACATGGCGGGGAAGGACTACAATCATCTCTTTAAACTGCTCATCATCGGAGACTCCAGTTAGTGCCTTTTGTTTATTCATATGAAATACTCTGCTGAAGTCAAAGCATGTTGTTTATGGAGGCCCACAAGAGAGAAACAGCATTCATGTGCACCTTACGAGTTAGCCGTTCCCAAAGGTTTTTCTCTAATGCTTAGGAAAACAACAATTAAAGGAGATTTGGGAAACGAGTTACAAAAGAAGTAAAGTATATTAGTATTGACAAAACATGAGCTGTATGTTTCACCTTGGTCATTAGTTTGCACATAAATGAAAGCCTAAAACGCCAGTTATTATACAAAGAAAATAAACACAATTTGACCTTTTGATCAGCTGGAACCAACATTGGAGAAACTAGTAACAAAAGAAACTAATCTGATTTGATTGAAACAACATAATCAAGAACTTGAGCTGTATGTTTCTTAGTTAATGGTAATGTGCAATTTTGCCCGAAATACTATTTTTTACTCAAGACTGATGACAATATAGGGGAACTAGTAACAAAAGAAGCAATGCCAATTTGGATTGAGAAAAACACATCCTGCAGGTTTTGCTCATCTTTCAAGTCAAAAAGCTGACAAACTATTAAATGAACCCAATTGAAAATGTGCATGAATCACATTACCTTGCTAGATTCAGGACATTGAGAGATCATAAAGTCTGTCCTCCTCACTCTGAAAGGTGTAAGGAAATGCCCTGCAGTGGTTCAGCCCAGTTTCAAACCGCCTACTCTCCAACCAGTGCAGTAAACTGCCTCAACGCCCCTAAACTGCCACGCTGCTAAACAACGTTTTCAGAGAGGCACTCGTAGGTGTACAATGATTGTCTGAGGTCAGGCTTAACTGAACTACTGCGTTAAGTATTCAATATTAACCATTATTCATTGATGTAATAATATTTGGACTTTTCAGGCTGCCTGTTTGGGACATTTCTCCAAAGTAACCTGAGCATAAAGGATCAATATTGTAATTCAGATAATGTAATGCACATCACATGCACCTGAAGACAGCCACTCAGTCAATGAAGGACTTCTGCCGGTTTTAGACTTGTTTTACCAACATATTGCATTACAACACATATCTTGCAGTGATGCTTTAGTTTTCACAACATATTGTGGTAGTTTTGAGGTATACTGTACTGGGTACACAGCTCTGGGAAAAAGACCACCTTTTAAAAGTGTATTCAATGATGTGTTTGAGTAAAAATAACCTTTATGTTTGTATCCTTTAAACTACTCACAACATGTTTCTGAAGTAGACATCATTTAATTCAAAGCATTAAACCTCTGAGATAAATGTCGGGTTATTCCACCAAATATGGATTTTATTTTGTATCATGTAATAGCATTTATTTGCATCATCTGAGGTCTAAACATTGCATCTTTGTAGTTCTGTTTAACAGTTATCATGTTCTGCAACTTAATAGCATCATAACAACATATCATAATCAAAGTAGTCTATAGAATAAAAAGCATAATCATTTGACTTGAACACATATAAATAATAAACCAGAGAAACTTTGATCAACATTTAGTGAAAGCCTTAGATTGTGTCTCTGTATTTCCCAGCATGCAGCTGCTTCATTCTGGTTGGTCAAGTCTCTTCTGAACAAGTTAGCACATGTTTTTTCGGGGAAATGTTCTAGGAACCGTTTTCAGGAGAGTTATCTCCGTTTAAACAAGCATGTCTTTGTCTTTTCCTCCAGCCTGAGTTTATACTTTGTTCTTATATCTCGCTTCGTTTCACTTTGGTTTTCCTGCCCCTCCTGTGTTTTAATTACTACTGTCTCTCAGGAAAGAGGAGATTTTTCTGATAGACATGACTCGTCTGGTCTGTGCCTGATTGGTCGCATTCATTTCCATGCAGTTATTTATGAGCTAATCTTTGATGTGCTTCTCCCTCAGATGTGGGGAAAAGCAGCCTGCTGCTCCGCTTCGCAGACAACTCCTTCACTGGTGAGTCTCCAACCTCTGCTGCAAGTCCAATGACAGGACATTCCTCCGAACGAGAGCTTGTATTTATTAGTAGGAAATAGGAATACCCAGAGAGCATCAACATTGAAAGGCTTTATTGTCATATGCACAACAGCTACAGCGTCACCTTTGGCGCCAAGTGCCAGGCTCCTCCAATAATGCAAGTAAAGTGCAGTAATAAAAACATCATATACATATAAAATAGGAACAAAATGTTACATGAAATGCTTTACAGGTAAAAAAATACTGTAAGAATGTATACATTTATATATAAACATTTGTTTTTCCTGATTCTTGATTGTTTAAAAGAGGAACCGAAAATGAGAACCAGACAGGAATGGATGTGTGAGAAGCGGCAATCTGGGCCAAAGGGGACGATTTTGAGATCTTAAATATTTTATAGATTTGATAAGCCTTACAATGTCCACTGGATGACTGAACGGATCGCTATGTTGCTGCTCTGCTCGGGAGCTTTCTTTCTTTTATTTTCTTTCTTTTATTGATCTACATAGGGCTGCGCGATTTTGGGAAAAAATCTAATTGCTATTTTTCTGACAAATATTGCGATTCGATTTGCGATATTTGTTTTTAAGCGACCCAACGGAAGTTTATTGTAAAATCAAATGCGGCCATATCTCCGGCTAGGAAGGTCGTATCAACGTGCTCCCGTCTCTAGCAGCCCGAGCTACGAGTGAAAGAACTAAACTTATATGAAACTTCCGTTGGGTTGCTTTAAAGTCAAGCTTCAGTTTAAGATTCACCCTGTCATAGAAACATGTGATGGAGCATTACTAACCTGACCAAACCATCTGAAGCCATTTGGAAAGGTTTTTCAAAAATACTTGGCAGGTGATTGGATCAGTCTGTCTATCACCTTCAATTATGGGCCACTTCTGATTGGTTAACCATGGCTGGTACATGTGGAGCACAGCACTTCTGATTGGTGTGGATGACTGACACACAGGAAGAAAGGAAAACAATTTGTAAAAAATGTTTAAAAAAAATCGCATTTCAAAAAAATTGCGATTTCGATTTAAAATCGATTAATCGTTCAGCACTACTACCAAACACACCAATCCAAGGGATCAAAGTTCACTTGGAGAAGACTTAGTGCTCTGCTAAAACAAAAACCATGTAACATCAATTGAAACAACACTTCATGCTCTACAGTGAGGCAGAGAATTACAAGCATGTTATCAGGTGAGCCATCTTATCTCTGCTGGGCTAGAGCTGTCCTGACCTGTCTGCAGCTCCACAGGGACGAAACCGTGTGTACAACATGAAGACATTGTGGGGGGGTCAATGGATAGAAAGACTTCCTCAACGTTTGTCATTAAATATTTAACATGTACTATTCAAGGCTATGTGCATTTGGTGGATTTCTTGCATTTTCACACAACACGTTATTATGGCTTTTCAGGCTAATTCCAGACAATTTCTTTGGAGGCCGTCATACATAGGTGTCATACACTGGGGATGCAGTGTCCCCACCCCTTTTTGGCATGGCGGCTTTTGTCCCCACTTGTTCAAAGCTTAATGTTTGAAAACCTTGCTTGCTGACTAGCAAATGAAACACTTCTATCAAGGTTTATTTTCACATGACCAAAATCAGGCAAGCAATGATCAGTAACTTTAAACATGTCTTAAATAGTTTCTGATCTTTGTAAGTAATTATTCTGACCCACCAATCACATTCCCAAAAATGGTATATGTAGAAGAAATCTCCTGTCCCCCAATGTCCCCTCCCCTTTTCAACACTGACACCTTTGTAGGAAAGGCCTGGGCGTTATGGTGATACAGGATATCATCAAAGAATATAAAAGTGTCTTTTGTGTATATCGTGATATAGGTTGGCTCATAATTTTATTATATATTTAAGAATATTGTATATTATATTTGAATATTTTTGAAGTCTTTAACTCACACAGGACATGCAAACATAGGCTTTACCATGCTTAGACCTGCAGTGCATTTCTGTTGCTGGTTCCAGTATGATCTGTAACAAATTATAAGAAGGAAAATCCAGTAAAATAAGTGAAGTATAGAAAAACTGCGCTTACAGCTCATAGAAACTGAGCAAATGATTAGCCTATAATAGGCCCCCTTTATGTTGCCAGTAGACATTTATTGTAGCTAATAATTTGAATTATGCTCAATATAATATAAAATACTATGTTTTACTTTTTGGTTTTCCAATATCTGTGAGATCTTCTGATTATTCATGTTGCTGGAATAACAACCACAAAAAGAAAACCCAGGTTGGAGAAAATAGTTATTCCCTTAAACGCCTGTAGAGGCTTCTCAATACTCTAATTTCCCCTCCTCGACTCACCTTCTATCATGGGCCGCTTCTGATTGATTACAAATGGCTGGTACATGTGGAGCACAGCACTTCTGATTGGTGTGGATGACTGAAACACAAGAAAAAGAAAAAAACAAAAATCGAAAAAAAAGAAAAAGATTGTAAAATAAAATGTTAAAAAAAATCGCAGGCTTCGCGATTTGATAATCGCATCATTTAAAATCGCGATTTCGATTTAAAATCGATTAATCGTTCAGCCCTACCACACACACCTACACACTGTACCACACGCACCTACACACTGTACCACACACACCTACACACTGTACCACACACACCTACACACTGTACCACACACACCTACAGCTCCTAAAGCATATAAACAGGCTACAGCCGTTGTGTATTTTATTTTATTACATGGTTTAGTTGAATACTCGATTCTGATTGGTCAATTCAGAACACGTGACACGTTGTTAATCCAGAACAGACAGACCGCTGTCAAGGATTTATTGACCATTGTTAGGGATGCTCACATCTGCACAAATAAATCCGCTCGATTTAACTGTATACAGTTTGGCTGAAAAGCTTCATGCCGATCTAGATCTCTCCACTTTGCGTCGACTCCTGATCAGCCTGTCAGTGTTCTTTTCCCCATAATGACCGCGTCGCTTCACATTATCCCTTACATGTGAAGCACTAAATGGTCTTAGAAAAATATCGACTCTTTGTTTGTAGATATCTACTAAACTACAGCATACACATACAGAGAGTAATGTAGGCCTGTTATACTAAGTGATATATATTATACACACTGCTCTGCTTTCTGCACGGACCTCACAGCTGTTCTCTCTGGAAACATCGCGACGCGATGAAAGCAGTTTCTAAAGTAATATCCAGGGGATGCATGCAGAGCTGTCATTGGCTGAGATAAGTCCGGCTGTGCGTAACGCCTCCACCGTTCCCGGAAATGCATCCGCGGAGGAGCCGTGGAGGAACCATCAGTGTCTCCTCGGTTAGAGCTCCTCCAGAGAGCCTCCTCGATCCTCGATCCTCGGTGTGCATTTAGAGAAATTAGATGTCCTTCAACATGGCGCGCTGAAATCCATTTCCAGGTCACTACCGGAGGACCGAGGAGTCGAGGAGGGAAAATTAGAGTATTGAGAAACCTCTAATGCCATTTCCACTGTTCATAATTCCATTGTTGAGGTCTACTAGAATAGATTTATACTGTGCAATTTTCCAAACTCACATTGGTTTCGCATACAGCATCTCTGTAAAGTATGTGTATTCACTCTCTCCACTAAACGGCTCGTTGCAGCTCTTGCCCCCCCTCCCTGTGAGCCCAGTGTGCTCCGATTGGTCGGGACCAGTCGGGGCGTTGTGAATCGCGCTGAGCTCCGTGGCGGTGTGATTTCCTTGTTTAGTGATACACAGCCAAACTCACCCTGAGCACACACAAAGTCACAGCCGAAGTAAAAACAATAAGTGTGGCTTGATATTGAGTAAGAAAAAGGTTGATAATCGCTGTGAGAATGGGTCTGCAGAGAGAATTTTGCCGTGATCCCAACTGTCTGTTATCAGCCTGCAGCCAGGGAGGAGAGAGCAGAGCTGCATGCACTGAGTGTGTGAGGAAGTCCGTGGATTGGTCAATTTGGACCAATCAGCGGGGGCTTAACGTAACGGCTGCGCGGATGTAACGTAACGGCTCCACGGATTGGTCCATTTCGTTCCGGGGACGACATGACATCATGATGTCCCCGGAAGAATCAAATGGACAGTGACGTATCTCCAACGAGGCGTTTTGGGGAGGTATTTTCTGTTTTAGAGTTTTACTCCCTACAGGGTGTACTTTGAGGGTTTTGACTCTGCAGACCGTTTACATGCATAAAAACCTTCATAACACACAAGGGGGCGGGCAATAACCGGAAAAGCACGACATGTCACCTTTAATGTAAATGTCACAGCTAGTGTCTGCTGTCTTTATGGTAAGGAATGGATGAGTGCATGCAGGTCAGGTGCTCCAGATGCCACAGTCTGTCTCTGTGGGTCTGCACAGTCTGTCTCTCTGGGTCTGCACAGTCTGTCTCTGTGGGTCAGTACAGTCTGTCTCTCTGGGTCTGCACAGTCTGTCTCTGTGGGTCAGTACAGTCTGTCTCTCTGGGTCAGTACAGTCTGTCTCTCTGGGTCAGTACAGTCTGTCTCTGTGGGTCTGTCTCTCTGGGTCTGCACAGTCTGTCTCTGTGGGTCAGTACAGTCTGTCTCTCTGGGTCTGTAGTACAGTCTGTCTCTGTGGGTCAGTACAGTCTGTCTCTGTGGGTCAGTACAGTCTGTCTGTGGGTCTGTACAGTATGTGGGTCAGTACAGTCTGTCTCTCTGGGTCAGTACAGTCTGTCTGTGGGTCTGTACAGTATGTGGGTCTGCACAGTCTGTCTCTGTGGGTCAGTATAGTCTGTCTCTGTGGGTCAGTACAGTCTGTCTCTGTGGGTCTGTACAGTCTGTCTCTCTGGGTCTGTAGTACAGTCTGTCTCTGTGGGTCAGTACAGTCTGTCTCTGTGGGTCTGTAGTACAGTCTGTCTGTGGGTCTGTACAGTATGTGGGTCAGTACAGTCTGTCTCTCTGGGTCAGTACAGTCTGTCTGTGGGTCTGTACAGTATGTGGGTCTGCACAGTCTGTCTCTGTGGGTCAGTATAGTCTGTCTCTGTGGGTCAGTACAGTCTGTCTCTGTGGGTCTGTACAGTCTGTCTCTGTGGGTCAGTACAGTCTGTCTCTGTGGGTCAGTACAGTCTGTCTCTGTGGGTCAGTACAGTCTGTCTCTGTGGGTCTGTACAGTCTGTCTCTGTGGGTCAGTACAGTCTGTCTCTGTGGGTCAGTACAGTCTGTCTCTGTGGGTCAGTAGTACAGTATGTCTCTCTGGGTCAGTACAGTCTGTCTGTGGGTCTGCACAGTCTGTCTCTCAGGGTCAGCACAGTCTGTCTCTGTGGGTCAGTACAGTCTGTCTCTGTGGGTCAGTACAGTCTGTCTCTGTGGGTCAGTACAGTCTCAGTACAGCCTGGCTCTGTGGGTCAGTACAGCCTGTCTCTGTGGGTCAGTACAGCCTGTCTCTGTGGGTCAGTACAGCCTGTCTCTGTGGGTCAGTACCGTCTCAGTACAGTCTGTCTCTGTGGGTCAGTACAGTCTGTCTCTGTGGGTCAGTACAGTCTGTCTCTCTGGGTCAGTACAGTCTGTCTCTGTGGGTCAGTAGTACAGTATGTCTCTCTGGGTCAGTACAGTCTGTCTGTGGGTCTGCACAGTCTGTCTCTCAGGGTCAGCACAGTCTGTCTCTGTGGGTCAGTACAGTCTGTCTCTGTGGGTCAGTACAGTCTCAGCACAGTCTGTCTCTGTGGGTCAGTACAGTCTCAGTACAGCCTGGCTCTGTGGGTCAGTACAGCCTGTCTCTGTGGGTCAGTACCGTCTCAGTACAGTCTGTCTCTGTGGGTCAGTACAGTCTGTCTCTGTGGGTCAGTACAGTCTGTCTCTGTGGGTCAGTACAGTCTCAGTACAGTCTGTCTCTGTGGGTCAGTACAGTCTGTCTCTGTGGGTCAGTACAGTCTCAGTACAGCCTGTCTCTGTGGGTCAGTACAGCCTGTCTCTGTGGGTCAGTACAGCCTGTCTCTGTGGGTCAGTACCGTCTCAGTACAGTCTGTCTCTGTGGGTCAGTACAGTCTGTCTCTGTGGGTCAGTACAGTCTCAGTACAGCCTGTCTCTGTGGGTCTGATGCTTTACGCTCCTCTCCTGCAGGCAGCTACATCACCACCATCGGGGTGGACTTCAAGATCCGCACCGTGGACATCGATGGAGAGCGGGTGAAGCTGCAGATCTGGGACACGGCGGGGCAGGAGAGGTTCAGAACCATCACCTCAACGTAATAATCCTACACGCAACAACACTGCTTTTATATTCAGCAATTTTCCACACTTTTTTTTGTAAATGTTTTCTTTTTTTTAAGAAATAATATTGTTACAGGGCATACACAACAAATAAATACATCAAACAACAACAGATTTAAGGAAGAAAAAGAAAGCAGTGAAAATCATTTAATATAATTTATTCTCATCTTAATTTTCACATTTCTTTCTATCTTTCACCAAGATATAGTTTAAAGTTTCACCTCGTATATTTAGTTTACAAGATCCTTCCATTTGTTTGTTTTGTCTCTTCATCTTTCATTTGAGCCCCCTGGTGTATCACTTCATGAATTCATCTTTCTTTGCGCAGGTACTACAGAAACACCCACGGGGTCATTATAGTTTACGATGTGACAAATCCAGAGTCTTTTGTAAATGTTAAGAGGTGGTTAAACGAAATCTCCCAGAACTGTGACAACGTCTGCAAGATCCTGGGTGAGTGCACCGTATTTATTTCAGTTTAAAGTGCGTTTCATGTGATCTGCTCTGCATGGTGGACTGTTCTCAGGCTCAGACATAGTGGCAGACACTGCAGTTCATTGAAGGGCCACTGGAGGCTCCACTGCTGCATCCATCACAAAGCTAATATTGGAATTAAAATGGTTTCTCTAAAATCATCATTTCCTTTTCTATGCAATTCTCATAGATAAAGTGAGAGAACTAATTAACAGATAGTATACACAATACTAACTTAAGGATAAAGTCCCAGTTTGTTTTAGTCTTTTCATGCAATGAGATGACGTTGAAATTGTTCCTGTCCTGAAAAATAGTCATGTATAATTTCCCCTGTTCCTCTCTTAGTGGGAAACAAAAGTGACGACCCCACCCGGAGACAGGTGGATACCCAGGATGCAATGCGTTTTGGGGAGTCAATGGGGGTTCGGGTGTTCGAGACCAGTGCCAAAGAAAACATAAACGTGGAAGAGGTAACTTCAAAATGATTTCATAAAGTCACCATACTGTATTCGACATTACTTATATATATATATATATATATATATATATATGTTTGCAGGTAGTTGGCCCATGTATAGAACATCAATCCTAAAATAAATATTAATGTTAATTTCAATCTTTCTATATCCTTATGCATTTTTTTTATTTATAATAATTTTTTGTTTATAATAATTTTATTTGTTTATATATATATATATATATATATATATATATATATATATTTTTTTAAATTGTATTATTATTTTTACCTTACAAAAAACCCCATATTCCATCTATAAAATCCTAATTAATTTCATTTGAAAAACTATTAATTGAAATGTCCCGTCCTGCTTTGTCCAGATGTTCATGGCCTTCACCCACATGGTGCTCCGGGCCAAGAAGCAGAGCCAGAACCGAGCGGAGCGGGAGCGAGAGCGGGAGAAAGACACGGTGAACATCAACTCCCACCGAGACCGGGACCGCCGGAAGAGAGCGAAGAAATGCTGCTGAACAGACTCCACCACGAAGAGCATTCAGACAAGATGGGGGAAAACGTGCCTTAGGAGAAAAGTCTCTGCGTGTCAAACTGCAGACGTTTGGAAGTGTGGCGTTCACTGGCTGCAGGTGGAGAGGGGACCTGAGGCAGAGGGTTTACAGTCCGTCAGCACTGACTGCATGTAGCAGCCTGGAGGGTCAACGAGTTAAAGGATCCTTCTGGGGGTTTTCTGTGAAACTTTAGCCCATTTACTACCACAATCACATTGTAGATGCTATTTGGACGCTGCAGAGCCAAGACTGTTGGCTCATTAGAAAAACACAAAGCGTGCCCTTCAGGTGTCAGAGCAGAAATAAGAGTGAAACACAGGTAAGTGTTCACACAAGGATAATAAGAACACAACCTCTAAGTAAAGTAGTAGTATAAAAAATAGGATTGCTGTAGCGTTTCCTGTATTTTGCTCCGCTGCCGTGCAGATGGAGACTTTCTTGGTAAGTCAGGCAGCTCTAGAAATGAATGCTCAGATTTGCTGTTGAAAATACCATCTATAGATCAGTGTTTGCATATACTTTTTTTGTTTGTAACGGGACTCTACTAATAACTTTTCAAAGTATTTTAACCCGCTAATTAGTTTCTAGATTAATTTAAAATGACATTGGTGAAATATTTCCCAGGTGATGCTACCAGATGTTTTATTTAATCCGAAACAAATACATTTTCAACATAGTTTCCACAAATTAAAGCTCAGATTAATTTGAAATGAGATTATCTCAACGTTTGGGTGACCTCTTACCTTCCTTTGCTGCCAACATAACGTTGAACACAAGAAATGTTTAAAGCTATTGGACAGATGCCATGAAATGTAGTGCGCTTTCTTTCCCAGTATGTGTTTTGCCTCACCAGATGACGGATATAAGACAGACCTGAAGACATGTCAATATGTACTCATAGTGATAGCTCCACAAGCAAGCAACAGGAAGTGACCGCTACGAGACTCACTTTAAGCCCTTTACATGCCGGATGCAGTGTTGTCTACGCCTGATGTACGGGAAAACTACGCACAATTACCAAGTGCTCTTTATAATAAAAAATGTACACAGGAAGTGGCAATTAAGTCCTACCAGCGATTCTCAAAATTCATAAAAGATTCCAGAACACAAAGCAAAAGTCCAAGTGGAAATGTAGTAACTCAATTGGCTTTTTTTTCCTTGCAACTGTGATGGTTATTGCAGAGATCAAATTGTTGCCTTTTATCAACAAAACAAATCGTAAAGATGTCTTAAGAAAACAAAATCAAATATCTTTGTACCCGGGGAATTGTGATGATAATGACTACGTTCACAAAATATATATTTTTGATCAATAATTATAAATGGATTGAATGAATTAGTAGTTAAAAGGAAACAATATAACACCTAGGAAAGTACATACATTTACTGTGACGCAGCCTTTACAACGAGGAAAAGACAACACAATATTACGATATCCGAAACCAGAGACGATATGGAGTCTGTTGTCGAAATATTGATATATTAGGCAGCCCTATTTTTAGATATGGATTAAAAGCGTGTGGTTGTGGTGTATGAGCTAAAACATCTAATCTCCGGTACGGTCCTTTAACTTTGCACTAGTAAACCACTGTTATGTGCCAATGTTTTATTTTTAGTTTTGTCTTAATACAGTAAACGTATTTACCACTGAAAGGGAACTGGGTGTTACTAAAGTGTAACCTCACACTAACCTGTGTGATGGGTCAGCCTTATTTCAGTTAGAGTGAGGCTTGTAATCCAAGACTAGTGTGTGTGTGTGTGTGTGTAACAACGCAGTACAGGTCCAAAATGTTCATTAGTATATTATTGTTTTTTTAATAAAAATCTGTTGCCTAGCAAATGTGTCCAAATCCAAATAAAGCAATAAATCCAGACTCAGTTTGTATGTCCATTTTTTTTTTTATCTTAAGAAAATAACTACTTCTTTAAAAATAAGACTCATACTCCTAAAAGTTGACTCTTTTTTTTCCAGCATCATTCTCAATTGAATTTAATTACTGGCCACCTTATTAGGTACACCTGCTCGTTAACGCAAATATCTAATCAGCCAATCACATGGCAGCAACTCAATGCATTTAGGCACGTAGACATGGTGAAGGCGACCTGGTGAATTTCAAACAGAGCATCAGAACGGGAAAGAAAGGTGATTTAAGGGACTTTGAACGTAGCATGGTTGTTGGTGCCAGACGGGCTGGTCTCAGTATTTCAGAAGCTGCTGATTGACTGGGATTTTAACACAACCATAGGGTTTACAGAACATGGTCCCAAAAAGAGAACATATCCAGTGAGCGCCCGTTCTCTGGGGGGAAAGGCCTTGTTGATGCCAGAGGTCAGAGGAGAATGGCCAGACTGGTCCAAGATGATGGAAAGGCAACAGTAACTCAAATAACCACTCGTTGAAACAAAGGTATGCAGAAGACCCTCTCTGAACCACAACACGTGGAACCTTGAAGCAGAGGGGCTACAGCAGCAGAGAACCAGGTGCTACTTTTGGCTCACCAAAATTGGACAATAGAAGATTGGAAAAATGTTGCCTGGTCTGATGAGACATTCGGACCGTAGTGTCTGAATTTCACATGAACACCATGAGAGCATGGATCCATCCTGCCTTGTATCAACGGTTCAGACTGGTGGTGTAATGGTGAGGGGGATATTTTCTTAGCATACTTAGGCCCCTTAGTACCGATTGAGCATTCTTTAAACGCCATAGTAAGTACAAATATAGTGTCCTTCCTGGTTCATTTAATAATAATAACTTGGATTTTTATAGCGCCTTTCATAACACCCAAGGTCGCTTTACAAGGAAGTACAGAAGTATAAACAAACATAACAAAACAAAAGGCAGTCAGACGAACAGTTTAGACAGACAAGACAACAAATAGATTTGGGGCCAGACAGATGAGACTTGAGGGCCCTTTTGAAGGCGTCAAGTTTGAAGTAGACACACACAGGAGACATTAAAAAGCTTTAATATTAATACATTTGTGTTCAACACCAGTAACCACAGCAATGTGGAAGCAGCATCAAAACACTGCACTGATTTGAAGCTGGGTGGAAGTGCTTTTATTTTGAAATCAAACTTTTCAGAGGAATGACCCAGTAAGAAAAGTTTGACACGCTGATGAAAATAACTCAGCTCGTCACATAAATGTCAGTTAATCAGATAAAAGTCTGTCTGCACAACAAAGTCATTTTTATAGCTGCAACCAGTACCTTTAGTACTGCTGTCACACTCTCCTTGACTCTTCCCCCCCCCCCCCCCCCCCCCCTCAGTTTGCTTTGGGGAGCCTGTAGACGCCAGCAGACACCAGCAGCTGATGCTCCCTCACCTTCCTCTGCAGGAAGCCTTCCAGTTCATTAATGTCCATCTCCGTGACGACGGGTCCCGTGGCGACGAACATCCGGAGCATGGAGTGGATGCGGTCCAGTGTCATGCTGTCCAGGTTAGTCAGCATGGCCTGGATGTAGGCCCAGAACAACTGCAGAGAGGGGGGGGGTTCAGAAGTTATGCAGGGCCTTTTCGTCTGGTTGATTCTTATTTTAAACTACATGGGAGCTTTACACAAACATGACTTGTGAAACTCTATAAGCCATTCAAACTTTATATATTATTTATCCTGCATTTAACTGGCACCATTATGTCACATGCACTATTTTCTATCAGTATTTTTTTATGTCTTGACCATCATCAGAATCATCATACTTTATATATCCCCAGAAGTTGTGGTGTGAAAACGTGCACCTTTTAATATAATATATATCAACAATAAATACTTTTAAAATGTTTTGGGGCTATTTTTGTCATGCATTTTGTATCTCCATGAACATGAATCATGCATTTAATTAGGACATCATTGTATGTATCATTTATACATGAGGGTAATTCACCTTTATATTTAAATGATTAAATTACAATGATACCTGGATGCTTACTTCACCTTTGTGAACGTGGTGACCAAATATCAAAAATGATATTCAATATAGCTAAAAGATCAGAAATAAACACATTCACATTGAGTCTGAGCATCGAATCAACGCGGTGTTGTTTGCAGTGGTGAAGTGGTTCAAGACCAGCCAAAGAAAATGAATTGCTAACTATAATAATAATTACTCAATATATAAATCACATTTGAATTTGAGAAACTGGAATGGAAATGTTGACAGTCTGCCAGTTTATTCAATAGCATTTCACTGATTTATCATGAAAAAAATCTGCTAATTATTAGATCATTTAAATAAGTGTGGTTATAGAGACTTCCAGATCAAGAGGCACAGCATGGTAACCAAGCTCTCCACGCCATCAAGCTAAGAAATTATGCCATTTTCCAGATGACCGTTTCCTACAATAATATGTGCAGGTTAATCTAAAGAAAGTCTACCCAGAAACCCGACTGAGACGCAGCTCTCTGATATGTAGAAGATGTGAAGCAGGACATGAAGCTGAGTGATGCTCACCTGCAGCTTCTCCTCCCTCTGCTCCGACTGGGTGGTGGTGTTGGAGTCTCTCTCCTCGTCGCTGTCGATCAGCATCACCCCCCTGTCCATCTTCTCTTTGGACGAGCCTGTCTCCACCACGTAGTAGCGCCCCCCCGCCTCCTCCCTCAGCACGCCGTGCTGCTGCCACAGAGCCAGCTTCCTGTGCAGCAGCTCCTTCGGAGCCCCCAGCTTCACGCTCAGCTCCTCCAGCGTCCAGGAACCTGACGAGGACAAAATGGGATGGAGGGGTAGGTACTTCATAAATGCATAAAAAAGCTTATACGGATTTAAATGTAGACTCAGTGTTTTTTCTGTTAAAGGACAGCTATTATGCAAAATCCAATTTTATACATAAATATGAGATTCGGAAAGTTTCAGGAAAACAGAGGGGATTCTGGGTAATGCTGCAACGATCTGTTTGGTGTTTGCAGCCAAACTCTTCAGAGACATGTTTCGTATATATCTGAGACCTGTAATGTATTGATGAAAAAAAAGAATCTAATAGGGGAACAAGTTAGTACCAAATAGTACCAAGAAGATTGCATGGAACCTGTATTCTGGCTTCCAAGCCAATATTTCAAGGATGCTACGTCATCGAGTGCCGGCGAAGGACTGTTCCAATCTACAGCATACTTGGAATTCTACCGAGGCCGCGCCCTTTGTTTGGGGGAAATTTCGAGGCTGCACATGGGTAGACTTCGCGTCCTTAAAATCCCCACAATGCTTTGCGCACGGACCAATTTCAAAAACCCTTATGGAGAATTGCTGAACCGACGCAGCACACATTTAAATGTAAGTATAGTGGCGTAGAACATGTTGGTAAATATGTTACTTTGTTTGTTATCACCAAACATGTGTTCCGTGAAAGTAAAGCAAGTTCATAATTAGATAGACATCGTGAGGTATTTATTTTCGGTACAGTTTATGTTGAAACCGTTAGAGAGAGTGGCACACTTGTTAGCCTGTTCCATTCTTCTTCGTTTTCCAAAGCCGTGGCTTGGAAGTATACTTGCTTCGTTTCTGAAGGAAGTGACTTGGAAGTACGCGACTACCAAGCAAGCATCCTCGAGATTGAGAAATGGCCAGAGAATCAGCACTTTTGAAACAGAGGGGTTTATGGGTAATGCTACAATGCATGATCTGTTTGGTATTTTGAGCCAAACACTTCTGAGACATGTTTTGTATATATCTGAGACCTATAATAAAGTAATGAAAAATAGTATAATAGGGGACCTTTAATTATTTGTGCGCAAATATCGCAATTATTTAGCATTTTATGGTTTAAATAAATTCTAATAAATTAATAAAAACAAGATGACAGCATGAGCCTTTGTAGAAAATCTTCTGAACAGGTTATTCATTCTCAAATGTCTTGTGCACATGAAAAAAGAATCCAGCAAATGCAGGGGAGAAACCAGGACATGACAGATCGTACTTTTGTCCTGGAAGTGCAGGATGATGGCAGCGTGGATGGGGGACACGGTGAGGTTGGTGAGGGTGCGGTCCTCCAGCTCCAGGTCCAGAGTGACGGAGCCCAGGTGAGGCTTCCAGCTCAGCGTCCTCATGGCCTGAAACAGGAGACAAACTGCTGTTCATATGTTTATTTATACTGTTTGTTTACAAAATGTGTGGCTCAATACAGTTGTTCTAATCCAGGGGTCTTCAACTCAAATTCAACGAGGTCCAGTTAGAGAAAATGTCCCCATGCAAAGGTCCGGAACTTCAACATGTCTAACTTGCTTCATGAATTAGTGTGATATATATTGAAGTGACCTGTAGCTTTATCAACGTCTGCATGTAATCAACAACTGACTGCCAATCAAATAAAGAAAGTACAATTCAAAAACAACTATTTATTGTCTATTAACATACAGATATAGGCTACAGCTACTGTGGATATGTGTAATGTTCCTCTCGGGCTGCATTTAAAAATAAAATAGATAAAATAAATAAAATAGCTTTTGAAAATGTGTGCATCTTAAAAGTGCTTAATTTTAGATAAATATAATAAAGTGTAGCAGCAGCTTGAGTTTCCCTTTTTCTTTGTTAACCGTTTCACATCATGACTTAACAGTTTCAGCCGATTATAGAACATATCAGTCTTTACACATCATAACAATTTAACAGTTTCAAAGTTTCTCTTTCTTTCCCTCTTATATTGCAGTCCCTCACTCACTTTTTCTAAATTCAGTGCGAGAATTGAGCTGGAGCTTGTCCTGCCAAGAGTTTGTAAATCTGGGCTGAAATGGTGTCAGGGCCATTCTCACACACATGCAGGTTCTCATTGGTTAGCGTCGGTTAGCCTGCCCTGGAACCATATTTAGTTTTAGTTTTGATCCTGGTGGACTGATCATATTGGGCTCTGAGACTGCTTATTTGTTGTGAGCTCAGTTCTGACTTGAGAGAGAACGTTTGGTCAAACACTTTGTGTTTTGTCTCATAGTGGCGTTTTGGCACTTTGAATGAGCGCCACGGTCTCTGAACAGATGAGACACACTGGCTCTGTGCTCCCAGTGGGCAGGAGGAACATGAATGAGTCCACTCAGGGTTAAAAGCTCTGTTCTCACCAGAGGTCGCGTTAACCGAATATTTTCCGTCTTTGACGGATTTTTTTTAACAATGACGGACAAATCTGAAAGCAGTCCGTCATTTTGACAAATTAGAACAAACTCGGAACAGCGCCAAAGTTTCCCCGCAGCGAGGCTCCGGTGTTATGCATGCCCTCCAAAAAGGAAATCATACCGTTTCCAAACCTAACTGTGCCGTACAAATCATTGAAATGTCTGAGTTTTGGCTTTACGCTGTGCACGCTCTCGCGAGGTGCAGCAGCCATGCATAACACCGCGCATGTGAACTGTCTCCCCCCCCCCCGTTGACAGTTCACGAGCATGCTTCCCCCCCCTCGTCAGAGTTGTGTAAAGGCCGACGGGTAATTCTGGATTTTGACAAGAAGTTTTATGATCTTGTCCGTCAAAATGACGGGCAGTTAAAAAGTCTAGCGCAACCTCTGGTTCTCACTGTCCACTTTCCTCTTCTTGGAGAGCGCCATGTGTAATGTGTCTCTCCCTGTCTGCCGCTAACACGCCTGTTCACTCTCCTCTCCGCTTCTCTCCCTGTATCGCTAATTATTCTCTTCACTCACTCTCTTCTCCGCTTCTCTCCCTGTATCGCTAATTATTCTCTTCACTCACTCTCTTCTCCGCTTCTCTCCCTGTATTGCTAATTATTCTCTTCACTCACTCTCTTCTCCGCTTCTATCTGCCGCGCTCTGGTCTCTTCTTCTGGGTTTCTCTCCCTGTATCACTCTCTCGTCTCTTTCGCCCCCTGTCGGCGGCATTAAAATAGAATCGCCCCGTCAAAATTGAAATCCCCTATTAATGTATTGATTATAGGTCCGGGTCCGTATAGGTCGGCGTCTGGGTCCGGATCCGTTGCCGACCCCTGTTCTAATCTAATGTGACGGTTTGTGAGCTCCACCTTAAGCTTCTCGTAGCGGTGGGTGTAGGCCTCCATGGCCTGGCAGACGACGGGGGGCAGCTCCAGCTTCTCCTCCTTCAGCGGAGGCCAGAACTCGGAGGACAGGATGATGGAGGACAGGGAGAGGGGGGGCTGCTCCTCCTCGCTCAGACGGGACTCCTCCTCCCGGATGTTACTGTTGATCCTCCGGGAGTCCGCCATGTCCTGAGACAGGAAGAAGGAAGGTGTGTGGGCCAAGCAAAACAGTTGTCATTTATTTTTATTTTTTAAGTAGTTGCTTAATTGAGTAACGATTTATTTTATTTGGTTGATTATTTCTGTTAATTGAATTTATTATTTTCTGCTATTGTCTTAGTAAGTTGTTTAAGTTACCTTTTTTTGTTAATTAATGACATTTCTTTTTAATAAGTCCAAAAATAGAGTAAAATAGGTCTCTAGTGTTTTAGTTAGTTGTTTAATTAAATTCCTTTTTTATTTTACGAATTCCTTTTTTTTTTTAATCAGTCCATTAATTTAGTTCCTTTTTCTAAAATGAACTAAGTGGAATCATTGTTGTCAACTTAATTTTAGCGTAGGCGTACCAATAAAATAGCCTGCACCTGATGTCATGCGTTTTCTGACCAACATATTAAAATTCTACTAAATAAAAATATGCGAATATGCTCGTCTTTAAATGAGTATATCTGCCGCAGATGTAAAGTGTAAGATCCACGCTGAGATTACAGTGTGTTTACCTTCAGCATGACCTCGCAGTAATGCATGTGGGACTCTCCGAACCGGAGCTTCAGCAGCTCCACGTTACGGATTTCTCTGCAAACACAACAGACAACAAAAACCATCAAAATAAAATGTTGGACACAGTACGTTTCAAACTATGTTTAAGAATCTAGGATTTAAGATATTACCTAAAGCTGCGGGAAATGCTCTGTATTGTTTTAAGTAAATAGCCATTTCCAACTTGTACATAATTGCAAATACCACTAAGTTAAAGTCCTATTAATAATATCTATTTATATGTGTTGGATGCAGTACTTGCAGTACTTTTCTCTTATGTGAAAACCCACGTAGGAAACTATAATCTATAGGGCTTACAACTGGAATAAAGTTCCACTGTTACTGCTGTAATCAATCAGAGATCCCTAATTTGAGTAGAATGTAAAAAGGACTTGGCAATAAAGCTGATTTCTGAATCTGGTAAATAGCATACAACTCATATTACAATGTATTTGTAGCACATTGTCCCGTTGTTTTTTAAGCTGCTTTTTGTGCTGATTTCACAGGAGGATTCTGTAAAGAGTCTGTTTTTGTTTGCTCTATATATATTTGGAAGAGCAGTATGTACTAAGCATTTTTGTTCAGGTTGCTTCACCTGTATGGGTAGAATAGCACCGAAAAGAGTGATGGTCAGGTGTACCTGGCAGTGTTGTAGTTGAGTTGGTGCAGCAGTCTGTCTGCCAGCACGGCTCTGTATTCGTCTATAAAGATGTCCTTACTGCCGTAGATGCTGACCAGCAGGCTGATGATGTCTGACGAGCGACGCTTCGAGCCCATCTTATCTGAAAATACAAAAAAAGCAGATCAATACTCGATTGTGATTACTTTTACAGACATCCTCCGGTCTGATGACAGGTCTACCTTCAGTCAAATCCTTCCCCAGAAAGAGGTCTAGTGAATGTAATAACTTATATTTCAGTTGTTCACATCACTCCAGTTCTGAAGTCTTTCCACTGGCTTCCAGTCTGAAAGGTGCTATATAGATAAACTTGCCTTGTGGCAAAAATAGTTTTCTATTACTCCATCAGAAAAATAATACTTTTGGAAATGTCATTTTAAAATGTGGAAAGCACGTAACTCTGGATTCATGATTGCTAAACAATCCCCAGTAAAAAAAGAAAGGAGTTATGACCTCTATCAGTGCGGCGGTCATTCTAAGTTATGTTGCTGTTGCGTAGCTCCAGCTGTTAATACTAAAACAGACCAATTATTTTGAAGTAATACAATCTTTATCATCAATTAGTGATGTGTTGAGTAAGAAGCTGTGTAATTAGCAGTATAGTGTTTAGCTAGCTGGTAATTATAGCCAAATGAGCCCCAAAAGCCTCAGAAGAAACCTTTATATATACAGTCTATGGAAGAAACACATGATGCATTCACTGACCAGGAACAGCGTCGGTGGGGTCTGGAGTCCAGTCCTCTGGGTCGGCCCCTTCTTCATCGCTGTCCTGCATCTCCAGAGTCACCGGGTCTCCCCTGGACAGCTCCGAGGCTAAATCAGTGCAGCCCTCAGCGTCTCCGGTGAGGCCAGCCACGATCTGCCGCACCGTGTCCTCCCGGGTCCTTCAACCACAAGCACAAAGATATTTGAAATACATTTAAATATAATGATAAAACCTCAGTGTAGATGTACATTATTACAAGTGAAAGGCCTGCATTGAAAATGTTACTTTAGTCCAAAGTGTCTGAATCAATACCTCAATTGCCAAAAGTAAAAGTACTAACAACCGCCTCTTTCAGAATAATATATATTATATTATTGGTTTATCATTATTGATGCTTTCAGGTGAACATCACTTTTGAGGTTGCAGTCAATGAAGTATTGTACTACACATCCTGCAGGTTAAGTTTTACATTTCACCAAAACAAAACATTTGATATCTATTTGCATATAATTATACATGATACTTATTAGTTGATTTTATTTTGTACTATTAATCTGAATCTCCCAGGTATTTCAAATGATCTTATCAAACAGAGTAAAAAGTACAACAATATTTTCTATTAATTCCTATTTCAATATCGGCCATGTATTTTGCTCATTTATAATGTTTCCCTGTCCCCTAATGCTATAGAGAACTTGGTGTTGATAGAGACAACATGTCTGCCCATCACACATTAGCTCCTAATGGTGACGTCCACCGTCCTACTGGCTCTCTTGTAGATGGCATTGGGATAACTGTAAAAAGTCAAGTCATGGGTTGCGGTCCAATAGTCCATTTAGCTTAGGAACCTTCCTAACCGAGTGAAATGACCCGGAAGTCCCTCAGTGGCAGCCATGATAAGTGCCGTTTCAATTCTCTACGGCCCAATCCCAAACCACTCCCTCGACCCTACCCCTGCGTCACGGAGTGAACTCCGTCTGTAGCCACACTCGTTAAAAACATATGAGGTTATCATGAGGTTGTTAACATCGCAGTTTATCAGTGGATGTTTGCTGGAACTACTCGTAAACAGCGTGTTTCCTGACGGACACACACAGCGTGACTCCGGTCAGGTAGAGACTGGTCTCAAGTCAGCACCGCTGCAGACTCGTTGTTTGAGGGTTTGATACCCCACTCCCCCTCCACACCGCTCCACACTCGTTGCTTTGGAACAGCCCTCAATATGGCGGACCTTCCGCGTGAACGCGCAAACGGAGGGGTAGGGTGTAGGGGGCGGTTTGGGAATGGGCCTAGTCTACATGATAGGAAAGGAGGTTTCAAACTTCCTTTATAACCTCCTTTAGCTTAGGAACCACTGGACCTCCCTTGACGAAAGGAGAGGAGAAAATGCTGCCCCACAATGCATTGCAGCCGCAGCATTTGCGTCACACAACAGTCGGCCGTTCACGGAAACAATCGATTATGACGGAGAAATTATATCATGAAAGTTACGGTGCTTATTAAGCACTTTAAAACGTATGTGGTAAGTTGCCAAAGTGCTTTGTTTTGAACGTTCATCAGTATTATAATCAAAAAGAGAAATATGAAAGTTAGTTTTTACTGAAATGATCAAATAAAGTCAACATTTCAGTCTTTACTGAGCTGTGTGGGGTTTGTTCAACTTTTAAAAGATGTTTGAATGGTGATATACACAGTGATAGATGTTAAGGACTAATGTTTATAATAAATACATTTGTATTGATTTTAAGATCTTTAGTTCATACATTCATACGTATTGGGATCATTTGTATTAATGTGGACCGGAGGGAGAGGGAGACGAGCATAAGTTTCACTTTCCTTTTTTATTTCAATTCCAACTTTGGTCCTGAAGAATATGTTTCTCTGTTGTCCACGTTCATAAAGCAAAGCAGCAGCATCAGAGCACGGTGCAGAGTCTCTAGATGAGTCCCTCGTCCCTCGTCATCCATGTTGTAGTCCGCTATAGAAAACTGTAGTTTCCATAGTTTCCCCACAGCAGCAGACGCACAAAATGACGTCCGCTGGCGCATCATAAACACGTCGGATAGTGAAAGTGCAGTCGGATTCTCTAAAGCACCGCAGTCTCTTCTCCTA
The DNA here is from genome assembly GCF_902827115.2 of Pseudochaenichthys georgianus. Lineage (NCBI taxonomy): Eukaryota > Metazoa > Chordata > Actinopteri > Perciformes > Channichthyidae > Pseudochaenichthys > Pseudochaenichthys georgianus. Next base: position 7,460,147 of record NC_047510.2, read on the forward strand.
AATCCTTTTGAATTCTGCTATCCACTATCCCTTAACCCCGTGACGTTTCACTCAGAGGTCAAGGAATAGGAGATAGGGTTAGACGTTAGGAGCTGATTTTTGGATTATCCGACCGCAACCAAGGAGTGTCAGCCTTTCAAAATGTTCACTTTTCTGGCTGTTATAGCACCCCCATCAGGCTGATTTGACACATCTTTTATGGAAATAATAACGTTGTATGTCTCTAGCCTTTAGTGTTTTAACCCTCCTCAGGAAGTGGTGTTTGAATGCCCTCACCTGAGGTACTTGCGGATGGGCTGGCAGGCGACTTGCAGGATGACCATGGAGGGGTCCAGCTCTCTGAGGGCTTTGATGGCCGAGATGTAAACCGTGAGGATATCTGACGTGTGAACCCCTGAGGAAGGATAGATCAACAAAGACAGGTTAGTTAAACTTCTGCTGTGTTATCACTCAACATATACTGTTGCACAATTAGATAGTTAAATAGTGTATTAGTGAAGATCATGTAAAGACAAATAGATAGTAGATTTGCAGAAGTACATATTGAGCTTATTAAAGGGATATTGCAGATAGTAACATGGATATTGTATTTCTGTTTTCTTTAATCAATCAAGCAATTCAAATATTGTATTCATCCTAGGGGATTTTGTAACCGTTGCTCTGTTCAAATTAAACAAATATATGTATACAAACATAGAAGTTAAAGTATAAATGTGCCCAAAAAAATATAACAAGAAAAATGTCAAAATATACAATAGTGTATTTATATTAATAATGTGAAACAAAAACCAGTTAGGTGATCAAAATGATATTCCAAACAAGTCCAATCATCACAACAAGAGTGAGTTAAAGCAGTGTTTCTCAAACTTTTTCATACCAAGGACCACTTAACCAATAAAAAAACACTCGTGGACCACCTACCGGTAACTCCAAAAATATCCAAAAACACATCGTTTTTCTAGAACAGATTACAAATCGCCTGCAAATGGTACAAACGAGTGGCAACATGTGTGATGAAGGTGTTGCGCTGGGCTCTATCATGCATCGAAAGTGAAACTTAAGCTCGCTCCATTGTGGAGATATTCCCGCGAGAGTGCGGAAAACTTTTATTTATTTATTTAAAATGTGAAAGTTTACCAATATACTCACAGTCACGGACCACTAGGGGGCGCTCAAGGACCACCAGTGGTCCGCGGACCACACTTTGAGAAGCACTGAGTTAAAGGAACACTCATCCAACACAGCTTAGTTATATAAAAGTGTTTCTTAGTGTAAACACAAACGCAGAGCTCACCAAAACACGTTCACCATTTTTCAAATACCGCTCTTTAGTTGCAGAGGCGTTCTCACCCGGGTGCAGCAGACGGCTCTCAAACGCAGACTTTAAAGAAGTGAGGAGCTGCTGCCTCTGGTTGGTTCTTTCCAGACAAAACTTCAGGTCTTCAATGGCTGCTTTGGATTCTGGGAAATCTGGAAAAGAGATTGGGAAACAGGACATGTCTGTAAATCTGTGCACGTAAATGCCCTGCATCTCCTCGATGCTGTTTATCACTCTTCACTAAGATGTATTGCTAGAGATCATTTAGTACTCAAACTCTCTCTGTGAGGCGTGATGAACACTGGCTTCTATTTCATTTGCAGGTCCTATTTTCAGGTATTATTTAACCTCTTATATTACTTTGTTGCTGTTGGCCCTAATGAAGCATGCTCTAATGATTTGATTATTTTTCAGGTGCTGGATATTTTTACTGAACTTGAAAAATCCAGTTTCTCTTATTGTGCTGAAATTACATGCAGAGCAATCTTAAGCTTTTCTTAACACCATTTTTATCTAGGTTTTTGATTTTTGATTCCAAAATGTTTTCCTCTGTTATATTTTAAAAGCAATTGTCCACCTTAATGTAATTCAGGGTTGAGAAAAAGCCTGAATGTAAATTTGGTGTACAAAAGTAAAAAAAAAGTTACAAAATTCTGTCCCTAACTCAACTACAATTTCCCTTATTTTGAGACGACAAGCAGGTTCATTTCAGATAAGTCCATGATGCATTTAGCTTAGCGTAGCACAAAGACTGTGAGTTAACACATTTAGCCTAGCATTGTCAAAATGCCAAACATCTTAAGAAAAAAAAAAAACCTTAGACAGTCTAGGAAACGTTCATATAACCCCAATATAACTGTTTTCTGTCTCACCTCTGATTATACTGAAGAGCTCCTCGATCCTCATGTTGACGTAGATCCGGCAGAAGAACTGGTGCATGTGGCATCTCCACTGCTTCAGGACGGAACTGCCCGGCTGGCCTGCCTGGAGACAGGGAGTACTGGGAACGCTAGGAGTACTGGGAGCACCAGGAGCCCCAGGAGCAGGTAGCAGACCGTCCTTTTCTGCCTCGCTTGCAAACACTTTGCTCAGCCAGCCCAGAACCAGCTCCAGCCACTGCTCACACAAAACAACAATCACCAATATAACATTTATCAAGACAAGATTTCTTGAGATTATTTGTAAAATAAGTTTAACTTTTGTGAGTTTAGTACTGACATTATCCCAAATATTTCCCAAAAATGTGTAGTGTATAGGGTAAAACTATACCCCTCTACTATAATAGAGGGGTGACAATCCCGCGAAAAATATTTACAATGACAGAAAAAAACCAGTATATTTTCAAGTCAACATAACGCTTTATTGTATATTTCAGTGATGCAAACACAGGTATGGTGAAAAAAGAGAGAACTATTCGAAGCAGAAAAAAAACAGCGTAATATACCATCAATATAGCCTGTGCTATAATGCTTCAATTAACTGGCTATTCTTTATAATATACTCAGATCAATAGGAGACAGAGATGTTAAGTTATAAATCAAGGGTTTTTATTATTATTTACAGCAGGGGTGGGGAACCTTTTTCCTTTCAATTTTTACAACATCCTCCGAGGGCCGTACAAATGATTGAACCCAACCTCTGCTTAAAAAAACTAAAATCACAGCCCATTCATTTGGCCTTTCTTTCATGCTGTGCAAAGAAAAAGCAACCTCTTAATCCAGATATCTCACCACGACTCACGTATGCATGCATGTGCACGGTGTGGCGTGACCACCAACACAGAAAGATATGGACACAAGATGTGTGCAAATGTATTTAGTATCCATGTGAACATGATTTAAGTGGGGGGGGACCTAACCTCCTCTAGGGGGGTCCGGGGGCATGCTCCCCCGGGAAGATTTTTATTAATTTTTTTAACATTAAGAGATCTATGGATACATCTCTCAACATCCATATGAAACAGAACTGTAGCATATTTTTCTTTTTGGATATTTTTACAAATCACTCCCCTTTTAAACTCTATTCTTGTTATTTTTAACAACTTTTTTGTTACTGTCATATAGTATTTTTTACCTGTTATTCATTTAGTCTCATTAATAACTATAATGATCATATCAAGGTGTGCCTTAACCTCACTGAGCTGAGGTTATTTGAGCCTCTCAGGAGAGAGCTCTCTTCTACCTGGTTGTAGAAAAGCTCTTTAAATTCGTTAGCATAGCTAGCTAACCAGATGCTAATAACAACAGATCGCCACTGTGCTTACAACTAAAGACACAGCCACGAAAACACTGTGGCATATACGGCTCCTTATGGGTACTGCAATATTTGAAGAGCTGGAGCGGTGTTCCGGTGCTCTCTGTCAGCACTCTAGTCCAGGGGTTCCCAACCCCCGGTCCGCGGACCGGTACTTTTCCCACTAAGTTTCGCACCTATACCAGTCATATTATTTCATCCAGGAGCTTAGTTAATCTTTCACCAGAAAACCGTTGAAAATGGCTTTTATGATGTTCCGAGGGATTCGGCGGCTCAGCCTGGTCTCAGCCTCTTGTGCGCACGAGAAAGTTACCAAGTAGGAAGAGGAGTGCACAGGAGACAACCGTTTAATTGCAGACTGTTATGTTTATGTGGGGAAATGGCAGTGCATACATTATTTGAAATATATTTCTAACTCAGACTTCATTTTAAGGACATGTCGGCCAGGGGTGTAGAGCTATTTGTTTAAGCACCGGATTGGCAAAACAGTCTGCCTTGATCTATGAATTCATGTCCGGGACTCTCACGGTATCTGCTGCCACAGCTGTTTTATAGAAGGAAAACCTCCTTCACTTCATGAAATGGCTGCAGGCAGCATCAGGAGGCAGCGGGACGTATACTCCGCCTCTGAGAAGTGCAGCACCAGCGGGTAAAGATGTGCCTTTTTACGCACCGCCTTCGCTGTGTTTACCTTCATCAGAACAGCAGGTGACTGCAGGCTGCTACGTGTTAACCACACACACCTCTACACACATCGAACTGCCCGATTACTCCCCCTTTTATTAGTTTTATGAAGGAGATGTCCAGTCACCAAGGCACATGATGTGTGTGTGTGTGTGTGTGTGTGTGTGTGTGTGTGTGTGTGTGTGTGTGTGTGTGTGTGTGTGTGTGTGTGTGTGTGTGTGTGCTCTGCTCAGCTCTGTGTGGCTACCAACTCCATAGGTAGCCTATATGCGGGTGTTCCCAAAATAAATTAGTTTAATCTTAATCTCGATGTAGTGCTAAATGCTGTCGGAGTGCACCGGAACGAACGACACTATCATAATATCTTCTGAAAACAAATGCTAGTGACACACACACACACACACACACACACACACACACACACACACACACACACACACACACACACACACACACACACACACACACACACACACACACACACACACACACACACACACACACACACACACACACACACACACACACACACACACACACACACACACACACAGACACACACACACACACAGACACAGACACAGACACACACACACACACACACACACACACACACACACACACACACACACACACACACTTCATAGTGCGCCTTCTCCTCGTTTTCCCAGCATTCACTGGATTATCCGTAAATCATACAAACAAAACCAAAACGTTGATTTATCTGTTTTCCCGTTTTGGTTTAAAAACTGAATAACGTCGGCTTTTTGGTTTTCCGTTTTTCCGAAAAACGACACTGGTTCTTTTTTAAACGTTGATAATATGTTTTGGATGCATATTGTTCTAGTGTTTGTTCAGGCTGTTACATACAATTGGCCTTTGTTGCTACCTGCTGGTGGTGAGTAAATATTAAAATCAGTTCAAATTGACAACCGGTCCGCGGTTTTTTTTTTAATGGATCTGCCGGTCCTTGGCACAATAAAGGTTGGGAACCCCTGCTCTAGTCTACACCGTTCTTATTATACATCCATGGTCTACACTCCTTTCAGAGGAGACATATATCATCACGCTCGTGTTGTGTTCAAGGAACCTGTCCTTGGCCAGGAAAAACAGGCACTCACTTGTTTAATTATTTTGCGATCTAGATTTATTTTTCGAAGTGAAAGAAAACTCTTCGGTTCTCCACGAATTACACAAGTCACCCAAATCAGCATTAAAAAAGCGGCAGGCGCCGAAAAGCGACTAATTTGCATCACTGATATTTACCACAAGTCTCAGAGTTTTTCATTCTCATAAAATTACCCCGATTATAAAAAAACACTGTCCCTAAAATTATGTCGTAGTTTCATATGGTTTCTTGTAAAGCTGTCGGCAAAGTATAGAACAACCAATGATGCCACACTACTTCATGATACCACCACATTTAGAACATTAAATATTGTGCGTTTAAGAAACATTGATGGATGTTTTACCGTCTGGAACTCGAGCAGGAAAGAGCGCTCGTACTCGCCCCTGCAGTGCTGCTCCATGCGCTGCTCGATGAGCTTGTGGAGGATGGAGGTGACGGCCTCGCAGCTCACCCACTCCAGCAGCTGCAGCTTGGATCTACAACCAGAAAAAAGGAAAAAGACATGACATAACATGAAAGGCATGATTTTGTCTAGCTGAAATCTACAATGTCTTTAACGTATAATGCTGGTGTTCTTCTGTATTATTCTTTATTTCAACTCAAAGCAACAATGTGCTAGTTGTCTGCAGAGTCAGCATTTCATCACCTCTGGTTATCTCATCTGGAAGTCAATGGGTTTTTTTAATGGGTTTTTGGTTGGATGCCTAAAATAAGGCTGAAGTTAAGAGATTATGTTGTAGGACATAGAATACATCAGTAAATAACCCACTTGTTCATTTATGAAGCTTCTATGTTTAGCTGAAAATAGTGGTTGATAGCAAGTGTTTACATCATCATGCCAAACATTTAGCCACCTTTAGCTTAGCTAAACAAACTAAGGTATTGACATGAAGTAATGTCATGACCGTGATTTAGTTTCTTTATAGCCTTATGTTTTTACTCTTGGAGATTATATATACACTTCAACAATTATAAAATGTTCCCTACGGAGCTTAATTTTTCTAAAACATTTTTAAAAATCACATTGTAATGTGTGGAGGGAACCACAGAGATGCTGAGTTCAGGTCAGACTACAAAAATAAGTCATCCCTGCACCACTCGATACCTTCTTACATGAAATATTACAAAGGGTAATTGGAAATAATCAGCAGTGTTCTTCATCTTCTTCCAGTCCACTCACAGTATGTGGCTGAGTTCCTTCAGCTGCTCCAGGGCCTCCTTACACCAGCACTGCTGAGTGGGGACCCCGCAGCCCGGACAGACCCCTCCCTCGGGCCCCTCCGGAGCCTCTGCACCGTCTTCCGCCTGCCCCTCCTGGTGCATGTAGACGGAGAAGGTCCTGCTGTAAAACTCCAGCACTCGCTCCTGGAGGACAGGGGAGGGGGAGAAGAGGAGGAGGGCCCTGATGATGGTGAAGGCTCGCTCCTGCAGGCCCCCGGGCCCCGGCCCACAGACACTGCCATGGCCCTCGTCCTGCCACGACTCTAGCCTCTCCAGACCACCTGAGAGGAGGAAGAGGAGATGTTTTAATAATGATGCTTTCCTGATAGAGAGCTAAAGTAGTTGGATTTTTTCTAAACAATTTCACTCAAACTTAAAATATCAAGTTGAACCTTAAAATACAAAATCCTCCTTTTATTTATTTTTACTTATGCCTTACACAAATGATAAAAGTGTTTCTTTATTCTGAAAATGTTGACTTTATACTCTAAATGATTCTCCAAAATTATTTATTTCTTTTAACTTATATGCCTGGAACTAATACTAAAAGTTTGACTTTTCTTAAAAAAATGTACTTTATTCTCGAAATGAAAATGTAATCTTAACCATATATTTTTTTTTTCCTATGCCAGGAATTAATACCGTTTGATTTTATTCCCAATATTTTCCCTTCATCCTTGAATTCTCAAAATTCAACATAAAAAAAGTCTTACTGCCTGGCCCTTATTCTCTTCCTCAGTGATCAATATTGAACCCATCTACTCAATTCATTGTTCCACTTGCCCAGGAAAGGTTCCAGTCGTCCTAACAGAGTCTGGAAGGCGGTGAGCAGAACCCAGGCCCGGCCTTTCTCCTCCAGCTCGTTCTCTGGCTGTTGGAGTTCGGCCCAGAACTCTGGAACCACGGCGGAGGACAGACGCATCTGCAGGGTCTCCAGCAGCCAGCCGCCCAGCAGCCGGCCCAGACCCTCCCCGCTCAGCAGGGCCAACGAGTCCCAGAGGCCCTGCTCTGGCCCCGAGCCACCAGGGGACATCTGGAATATAAAGAGAGATTAATCCAGAGGTGGAAGAAGTACTCGGATCCCTTTTCTAAAAATGTATTGAATTGAATACGTTTCTTAAGTAAAATACAGTATTATCAGCTGAATTAACTCAACGTATCAAACATTATAAGTACTTGTTATGCAGAATGGCTATTTTAACAGTAATATATAATAACATTTCTGTTTTATCACTGAAAAATTATATGACATTATATGTGGAATCACATTAAAACATTTTATTTGTCAACATGAATTCACTTCAGATTTAAAATACTGGTTTCATGAGTATTACAAAACTAAATCATACCATATAAACCCATCATGTTTTTTTTTAATTTAAAAAATAACTAGTGTCTATGAATGTTAAAACATGTAGTGAAGTAAAACGTATGATATTTGTAGCTGAAATGTAGTGGAGTAGTCGTAACTAAAGTAACCTAAATTAGCAACAATAACAGTAATATAAGTAAAAAGAATAACAGTGTTATATGCATGCATGCCAAATTTAAAACGACAGCACTACTTTTCAGTGGACTATCCTACCTACAAGCAAGAAAACATTAAATCATGAAATAAATGATGAACAGCAACAGGAAGACTATTACAAGTAAAGAGAAAGGTAGAGACAGCGTGTTATGTAAACCGAATATAACCAAACACTATTACTAGTTGGCGGACTTAGCTGTGGTGTCTCACAATCAAAATTGACTGACGCTACAAGCATTACAACTTCAAATCGTTAACAAATTGAATGGAGTATGGCGACTCCGGGTTACTACTGTAGTCCAGGGATGACTCCACTCACCAAAGCATTAGTGACAGTCTCCCAGGCATCAGCCACTCCTTGTTTCTGTGCTGATCCCGAAATCTCGGCAGAGTCTTCCTCCATCCCAATATCCTCCATCTTCTTGGACTTTCTTCAGAAATAGGTAGGCTACTAGCTAGTGTGAGTAAAACATCTAAACTTTGGGGGATTTTTTTGTGTGGTGTTATAACGTCCCATACGTCTATGTATACATACGCATTGTGTCTTAGTTGTGACTTTTATTAATTTCGGAACATGTTCTGACAAAAGTCTTCTGTTATTAATTTGAAATAACGTTACATGTTTCTTGCTCGCGTATCGCGGGTTTACTTCTTCTCTTCGGCGTTTTCTTCTTCTACGTTGTATGCATTTCCGGCAAACTGAGTGCAGGTCACCACTGCACTGCCCCCTACAGGTCACCACTGCATGTACCTCATCAGAAAGGACAAGAGATATTGTCATCAGTGATTTACATTTCTGAATAAATAAATACATCTGAAATAGCCTTTGGGAGAATTTGGTTATATATAGTTGTACAAGTCAGTTGAACTGATAATACAGGTGTCATTTTCAAATACTGTTATATTTGTATTTTACTATATTTTGTATTATTTTTTAATATTTTTTCTAGTTCTCTATCTGTGTTTTAATTGTTGTTTTACTATGTATGTATGCACCACGACACCTAGTCAAACTCCTTGTAAGTGTAAACCTACTTGGTAATAAACCTGTTTCTGATTCTGATTGAATAATTTTTTTGACACGGAATATAATTTGTAAAGCATGTCCTGAGAAGGTTGACATTTAACATCAATTAGTCTTTTGATGTATGTGGTCTAACAAAAGAGACAATTGTTTATTATTATTTATATTATTATTATGATTAATTATAACATATATTATCATATTATAAAAATATATTTTTCCCAAAACACAGAAATGAACTCACCTTAAAAGTCATGCGTATACTATACTATCCTTATATATAATTATTGGTGCTCTTCCTCCCTATCTAAGGATCTACATAAACCGAAAATGCACAGGATCTTATCGGCTTCGCTCCGGTAAAAAATATAAGAAACATCTTATACTAGACTTGTATGACTTTATATCTCATCCATTATATGAACTTTTTAAAAATATTTGTATAATATTACTTTCTATGGCATACTATTATATTAATGACAAACTGTACCTGATGTTAGATCCGGTCCAGGCCAGAAGGGGGCAGCAGAGGAGCGTTTATAACTCAGGAATAGTTCTCCATATATACATCCATAGGTTGGCTACAAGCAAGGGCGGACTGGCCATTGGGAATACCGGGAGTTTTCCCGGTGGGCCCACATTGAGGATGCTTCCTATGCCCATGTTCTATTCCATGTGTCAAGTCAGGCAAATTGGGTCCAGATGTTATTGCATCCATGATCTGATAACATTAAAATCACTAAATATATGCTGTAACTATTTTGCTCTAGGCAACTCAAGGGCTCAGGTAATGTGATTACTATATGAATAATGGTCCAAAATAACATAAAATGCATAGAGTTTTTTGTTAAGCAACATAATTTCGTCGCCGGCCGGCCGATACATGCCGCGCATTCAGTGGGCCTGTCTGTCAATTAATCCCCGGGCCACTTTTCCCCCAGTCCGCCCCTGGCTACAAGTGTGATGCAAACGATTACCATTAGGAACAATTATTTGTGATATGTTTCTTACATCCCAATTACTTAAATTATGTTTTCTTTTTTGATGTACAATCTACATAATATAACAAATGTTCTTATAATAATGAGGACACCAAGTAGATATTCGGAATAACCTTTTGTCCTCCTCCCTATGTATAATTAATGGGTCCATGTGTGTATGTCTGTATGAGTAAGTGTATGAGTAAGTGTGTATGTGTGTGTTTGTTCCGCCTCCCTCGAGACGCCGAGGTGACGTCATCTGCAGTAGCTCGTGCCTCCAGCAGCAGCGGCTCTCTCTCTTCATTCAGTCCGCTCCAAGTTAGTTAACGGAACTCACGGTTGTTATTATGTTCCGCCGGGGCTGCTTTTTCTCCTGTTTCTGTCCCTTGCCAGTCAGAAACGGACAAATGGTGTGTGGAAATGTCTCTACTTCTTTTTCTTCTGCTGAATAATCGTCTCAGTTTGGATTTTCTCTTGAAGAAAACTGATTTTATGGGAAGTATTAAACCTACTGGCGCTCTTTTGATTTTAACGTGTGTCGGAATTTAACAAGCTAATTTTTTTTTAATATATAACTCCAATTGTTTACCTAATGGATACAGTTACAACGATAATATTGGAGTATTTGTTCACCTTTTTGTGATTTGATAAGGGTATTTCTTCGGAGGTGGAAGTGGACTATTCCCTTGGAAAAAAGTAAAGTTTTCATCACCTAGCTTGAGGCAAAGAATGCTATATTCTGGTCATTTCCCCAACAGTTACGGTCATTTTGTTTGGTTTACGTGAATTAAACCAAAATGATTTCGGAGGAAAGAAGCAGCCACGTAAATAAACAAGCCCTAAACTTCCCGGTGGGTTTACTCATCCGCTCTCCAAAGAAGCGACTGGCAAAACTGGGGAGGAAACCCAGCAATGGGTCTGTGCAGTAAGTCCTCATTTACCTTTAACAGCCCTGTAATTAGCATGCTGAAGAAGATATAAACACAGCCTGAGGAAGCAGTACTGTGATGTTATGCTTTTACTATAAATACAAATAGCAATACAAAAGGGTAATAAAATAGTCTGGTACATAACAAGTCATGCATTTAATAGTGAGTAGTGCATTACATTACATTACATTGCATTTAGCTGACGCTTTTATCCAAAGCGACTTACAATAAGTGCGTTCGACCAACAAAATACAAACTTGAAGAAAACAGAATCATATAAGTACATCAGGTTTCATAGAGCAAAAACATTTCAAGTCCAACTCAACTGGCTTTAGATAAACCAGTCCTTTATTAGTATATAAGTGCTTTGTTAATAGTTCTATCGCTCGAAGTGGAGTCGAAAGAGATGAGTTTTCAGTCTGCGCCGGAAGGTGTGTAAGCTATCTGCTTGCAAAAGTGTACATATTAAAAATATACTTAAAGTACTACTTAAAGTAAAAGTACTCATTATGCAGTATGGCCTCTTTCATAATATATATTATATTCCTGGACTAAGATTATTAATGTTGCAGTTGTGTAGCTAATTTTAACTACTAATATAAGGTTTAACTTTATTATCATCTACTTGATTTACATTTTGTATTATTCATCTGCAAATGTAAAGTATCTAGTACTTTAGGCTGTCTGTAAAATGTAATGGATCTAATTGATATACTGACTAATTGTTGCAGCTCTTGTCTGGATATAAATGAAGCCACTTCTAGACTTATTACTCCATGTGTTTATTTAAGCCTTGCCACTAAACAGTGTTTGTTGTCTTCTATGTCCCCTGTTAGGTCCAACCAATCGGACACCACCGTCCGCTCCACAGAAAGTGTGTGTATTCGGCAGCCGGCCAAGAGCAAAATCCGCCGCCACAACAACAACAACAGGCTTTCATCTGTTTTCAACCAAAGCCCCTGCAGTGGCCGCCGCGGCCAGGGCAGCGGGAGCCTTCAGTCTGCAGACGACCCTGCAGAGCTGTCCAGCCAAATGTCTGTCCCCGGCATCCTGAAGATATTCGGCAGCGACATCTGTCAAGGGACCCACTACAAGAGCGTGCTGGCCACCATACAGTCCAGTGCAAAGGAGCTGGTGAAGGAGGCCTTGGAGAGGTGAGAAGTTTCTCTAAATTGCAGGGCATATTCTAAATCTGAGATAATGTATCAAATGCAAGAAAAGTTACACACAACAATAGTTGTAGTGAGGATCTGATATCTGGAAGTAGAACTGAAATAAGAACTACAGTTGCACACTGGCTCCATATTCATTTTAAGGTTTTGAACATTTGGTTGAGAAAACAAGCACTTGAGTTATTTGAGCTCCCAAAAACGGATGAGCAGATTTCACTGTTTTCTTTAATTTTACGAGCTAAATGCTTAATCAGTTAATCAAAAACTAAAACGTACAGTCATTCTAGATGCTCTTTTAATCGATATGTCAAGCTAAATGCTAACTTGCTGGGTACAATGTGTATTGAGTTTACCATCTCAATTCAGCCTAGTAGCATTTGAGTATTATCAGCAATCACAACATTTACTACAATTGAGGGAAGCATGAATATCTGTACCAAATGTAATACATTAACATGTAATAGTTGTTGATATAATTCAGTCTGGACAAAGTTTGTGGAGTGACCCAAACAATGGTTTAATGTCCACCCCAAAGCTAAGTCCTCCTGTCTAAAAGGCAACCTGCTTCTGTTCAGGTACTGCCTGGAGAAAGAAGACCCCAGCGACTACGTGCTTTGCGATGTGATTGGACAGACGGGCGCAGACAACCAGTGGAAGAGGGAGTGTTTCCGGGTGGTGGGAGACAACGAGAAGCCCCTGTTGCTGCAGTCGCTTTGGAAACCCAAGGAAGGCTTCTCCAGGCGTTTTGAAATCCAGCTGAGAGCGAGTGTGGAAGAGCAAAGTCTAAAGGAGAGAGACACAGTCACCGCAGGTAAACACTTGGTCGCTGTAGAGTTTATCCCTCGACTTCTGCAGAGACGCCTACTGACCTTAAGAAGCACACATCTCATTATGACTGTACCAAACCGTTGACATTGTTGACATTCAAGTTCTAAATCCCATTTTTTTGTGTTTATATATCTAGTATATATCTGCACAGTTGCATGTAAAAAATATGCTATACTAATATAATTACAAGACAATATTTCTAGAATAAGATTCCAGTGGTTTCTAGGTGTGCAAAAAACAATTATCTTCTCAATTCATCGTTTGGTCTATTACATTTCAGAAATAGGGAAATGACATCCTTCGGGTGTTTGAAAGTGCAAGTCTTTCATTTGTTTTGTCAGTCACAAACCTTCAAATATTCAATTTTAATGATATACAATTCTACAGAGAAAATCAGTACATTTCTGTATTTTAAACAGCATTTTAAGACATTTTTGCATTAACATTTACTTTAAGAAGTATTAAAAAATATATTTAATTTCACCTATTTATCCATTAGTCTACAAAATAATGTCAGCTGTTGTCTGAATCAATTTATAACATTATTAAGTGTGATGAAGAGACATTAACAGTTTATCCCAAAAGCTCAATCAAAGATGTACAGTTCATACATCCCACTGTTTCAGGTACAATTCATCCCCCTAAGTTCTTCTTTACGCTGCCTGGGTAATCAATCACTGTCTGTGTTGTGGTGGCATGGGGAGCCTTTATCCTTGTCTCTTATTGCAGGCTAACAGCCCTCATTGTCCAGCTTATCACTGTCTCGAGCAGGGGAGATGGCAGGCATGTAAGAGAGGTCAGGAGGAAACCAAAGCTGCAGTGAGGGATACAGGAGCTTATCTGTGTTTTATTGCAAGGGCCCATCAGGACCTTGTGAAACATCCAAGCACGGGCTCTTCCCACCGGAGCTGCCAGAAAGTAGCCACTCACCGCTGTGTTATTCTTCCTATCAAAGCGCACTTCCTGCACACTGGTGCTGAAGCTCTGTTGACTTTGGCACAAGTGGTTGACTCTGCGTTAGACCAATACACTGGCTTTTTAATCAGTGTTTTTCTTGCTTATACTGCTGTTTTTCTCATTGCAGCTTTGTAAAACAAGATATGGCTTTAAAACTGTATTTCTGTTGCATATTTAGCTCATTTGATCATTTTGAGACACAATTCTGCATTCAAACTACGCTTGGAGTGATAACACTGAATAAAAGCACAGTTATAGCATAGTAGCGGTGGAACAATCCAAAAGAATCATGGTCCTGTTTGAATACACAAACCGTTGCAGCCCTATTATATATTGAAATAAGGTGTTAGTTAGCGAGCTATAGAGGTTGTTGTGAGTGCATTGTGTTAACATTGGGAAAAGCTCTCTATACTTAGCGAGCTAGCTGCTGGCAGTCGCTTCATATTTAATGTGCAGATATGTGAGTGCTGTCAAACCTCTCAACTATCGGTGTTAAAGACAATTAGCCTGATTCCCAAACTGTTGAAATGTTCCTTTTAATAAATGTCATTATTGTTGTTAGTGAACAGGTTAAAATAGTTATATTATTAAGGAATCTTTAAGAAATGTGTATTTGGATTCAGCTGCCTGATAGCCTTTACTCCCAGCATGTATGTGTGCACCACTCAGAACTTGTGATTGGAAAAAATAATGAACAGATCATTATTGAATTGTATTATTTAGTGTCCTATATATAAGGTCTTCAATCTGTTGACATGGCTTTCTGTTCATGTGTTCTGTTCTGAAATACAGACATTGGTCCTCCACGTCAAATCCGCTTTCTCTCCTTGATCCTTTACCTCTGCAGTCAGTGTGAGTGTTTTAGGCTCTGAGCCAGTGTGTCAGGCTGCTGCTGAACAATGTGGAAAACACCCACTTCCACAGCTGATAAGGGCGTCAGGGCTGCCGGGTGTGAAGCCGGAGCTCGGTGGACATTCCTCGGTGCTTAATGGCTCCAAATGAGCTGAATAGTGTTTGTGTTACGTCAGGCTGACAGAGCGACTGCTGGTATCAGATAGAGGCGGTCACATCTCTCTCCCCCCTGGTTATATGTCTATTTGAATTGGTGCCAGAGTTACTATGTTTCATTGACCAGTCAAACTGTTGGCGTTGGAAATGCTTTGCTTATGTATAAGTACCACCAAACATATTTTGTCCATTTTCTTCTTTTATTGGGTTTTCCTCCTTAATAATTTCATTGTGCTTTAGATGGTGATACATGGTTCTATACGTTTTTTATTTAAATACGAACAAAATCAATTGTGTCAAATGTATAAAGCTTGACTTACTCGTGAAAGGATACATATATGATTGCCCTAGTATATTCCCCCAAGTGTCCTACATGCAAAAGCAAGAAAGCAATGAGATATTCTTTCCTATTTGAAAAACGTTCAGCAATAAGCACTTTAATTATCTCTAAATGTGGGTTTTTTAAATCGTAACTTTTGAAATGTGGAGAATTAGGGTAACCTATCAAAGTTACACAGTATAGTATTGTGTACTTCCTTGACTATAAGCCATGTCTCCTTGGGCTCTCCAGACATCAACTGTATTGTTGTGATCATGCGGCAGTGTGTTTTTCATACTGTAAACAGTAACATGTACAATTCATATTTAACAATCTTTTTGTCTTGACGACACAGGCATCAATGCTCAGGCCCGTAAGCTGCAGAAGAGCCGCTCCAGAGTGACCTCTCTGTTTGTGGACGGCAGCGGGGAAGATGTGGACGGACTGGGGATCTGGAGGAGTCTCAGCGAGATGGATCTGTCTGCCATGGGGAAGGAGGCCAGCCGGGCCCAGCAGAGCGCGCTCAGAGAGGACCCTGAGGCCGAGGCCGACAAGGAGGTGCTGCGGCTCGGCATGGAGAAGGAGGAGACAGAGAGCAGCGATGACAACACCACCCAGTACTCCATTCACCCACCCTTCGACTTCCCATACTTCCTTCTGCTGCAGGGCTACAGCCACAGACAGGTGAGGGAGGGAGGGAGGGAGGGAGGGAGGGGTTGCTCAATCATTTATTTGCTAATGTGATAATGCAACATTTTAACCTTGATGAATAAATGCTAGATTAACGGTCAAAGCTCGGTGTTAGTTGGGCTGCAACTAAAGTTTCTATGGATGAAACGCTCCAATCATGACACTAATAGCAGTAATGTTTCCCAGAACTAAGACTGCATTTCCCATACACATTCTTTGCTTCTGTTTTTGCATTTTCTAAATGTATATTTTAGGGCTGTCAAACGATTAACATTTTTAATCAGATTAATCACAGCTTAAAAATTAATTAATCATGATTAATCACCATTCGAGCATTGTCCAAAATATGCCATTTCTTTATGTATATTGTTGTGGGAATGGAAAGATAAATGAAAGAAGGCGGATGTATTCCATTTAACATACAGTATCTATGTTTATTATAACATTGTTCTGCGTGTCAAAATGAAAAACAGCCCACACACCTATCAATCATCAAACCGTGGGGTCTTATTTCAGTACGTGTTGATTTCTATCAACACGTAATGTTGTATCGATGTATAGAGATGTACTTCAGCAAAAGTATTCTCCGTCGGGACTTCCTGCAACAACACCACGCTGTTATCTTGATTCTGATTGGCCAGAAGACATTATCAAAGATGTTCTATTGAGAAGACGATCACTTCGTGACAAAAGTTTTCAAAACCGTTTCTGATCTTCGGTATTTCCAGACAAGTGGCTACTGAAATCAATCTTACTAACTGCTGTCTGTGCAATTTACTCCGCGCGAGTTGGCGCACTTTATTTTGCTTACTTTAATATCATTTTTCATGGTGGGGCTAAGCCATTTCTTGGTATGGGTGTAGCCTACCCCAGCCATACCCTGGCGCTGCCACTGGTGGGATGTATGGGGCGGGCCATTCTGCACATGCGTTAAATGCGTTAAATATTTTTACCGCAATTAATTAAAAAAATTAATTACCGCCGTTAACGCGATAAGTTTGACAGCTTTAGTATATTTATATTCTGTCTTGACGACTCGCTGTATTGAGGTCAGTCAAGAGTCTCCTTGAGTCCTGGCAGTGTGTTGGGAGGCGGAGGCTAACACAGGCTTATATGAGACAACAAGGTGCAACAGGAACATGAGAGTGTTGGATTGAACGTCTTAGGTTAAGAACCTCAAGGAGAACATCCCAGAGTCAGAGAGTCATGTGGTCACAAGAGAGGAAGGAAACTGGACTGTGCTCCAGCAGTGTTGTGGGAGGGAAACAGAAGTGACCTCCTCCACACATTCAGGATGAGCTGTCTGTCATCATGTCCCAATGAAAGGACAAAGTGTTCACCATACAGTCAGAATGTTTCAAACCTGGAGATAACCCTGAATTAAGACACACTGGAATGCAGGATAAACTACAAAGAAACTATTCTTAACAAGGTTTCAAAGGGATAGTTTTGGTTTTATGAAGTGGGGTTATATGAGTTTACAATAGTAAGTGTGTAAGGACTACAACCAGGGGCGGACTGTGAAGTCTTTCAAATACAATAACACAAACAAACTTACCGGTCGAGTCAGCAGTAGAACGACAACTCCTGTGTTTTGCGAGTTAAAATGACTGTTTCTTAATTGAGATGTTTAGGTAGGGATATAGCAGGAGGTAACTGCCCTACCTTTACTGTACACTGCTGGCCTCCGGCCTCTCCGAGGTTAGTGGTGTTGCTGTATCATGTCATGACTAATTGTCTTAACCCTAACCCTGAGCTCGCGGACATCACCAGCATCTCATTCTTAAGCTCTTCTTTTCCGGTCTCGCCTCTCGCTGCCAGTGCAGGATGATCACGCCGCCGTTCACATGCACACTGCTGGCACATTTCCAGAATGTTACACAAGAGAATCAATCCCTGCCTACACGCTGACTGCCATTGGGAAAGAGGTTTTGCATCCAGCGTGTGGGATTAACTCCTCACTTTGATAAAGTTGCTCTGATATCTTAAGATAACAGAAATCATGATTCTATGCCCACTTTTCATCAAACTGTGTTTCTTGCCGTCTCAAACAATGGGTCCGTTTTTCAGTGTTTGGTGGATTTCCTCTAATTGGACCATTCATCTTGAGTAGGAAGTTCCACCTTCCTTTTTGCTGCGGGCTACTAACAATATTTTGACTTGGACATTTTCTTCAGTTTAACGACCCGGCTAGAAAACCACAATGACATTTAAAGGAAAACACTTCATTACTATAGACATGGGAGCAGTTTGGGGTAAATGATCTTTGCCCAAGGACACTTCAGCCTGTTGACTCATATGTTAGTATGTTTTGCAAAACTTTGTGTATCAATTTTACATTTTATTTGACGTGTTGTGGCCTTCCCAAAAACATGTGTGCCCCTGTTGCTCCAAATTCTCTCCATCATGGAAGATTCACATTTCATTATTTTGTCTTAAACTTAGGCTTGAAAAAATGTAAAATACATTTTTCCCAAGACAATTCTCTCGATGGATGTGTTGTCCACATTATGCCAATTCTTAAATAATGTATTATTTAAGTCATTTTTCAAGCAGAAAAACCAAAACATACCTGAAGACAGAAAAGTGGCTCCAGCTTCTAGTTGTAAGGATTGGCTGCTTTTTTTAAATCTAATTTAACAGTAAACTTCACATCTTTGGATTTGGACTGTCGATCCTACAAAACCTCTGCAGACAGAAAATAGAAAATTGTGACGGCCTTTTTTTAGCTTTATAAAAACTAGAGCATGAATGGATGAATCAAGACAATAACAGGCGAATTAAAGCATCATTTTTGGTCGTGTTGTTGCCATGAATTAAACAGAAGCCTTATTTTGCAGGATTTCGTCATCTACCTGATGAGTGGCACCACCACCATCTTCGGCTGCTGCAGGGCGCACTGTAACGGAGAGGACGAGGAGAGGCTGAAGGTGGACATCCTTCTCTTTGCTCCTGACGTGTTGCCTCAGCACTGCTGCGTCAGACGCCTGGACTCTAACACGGGGGAGCACAGAAAGACTTCGACCATGCTGAAGCCTCTCCACGGAGCTCCTGTGACCAGAAACGGATTCCTCCTTAAAGAGGAGGTTGAACTAAATCCCGGGGACTTGGTGGGCTTGGGGAAACATTACCTATTCATGTTTAAGGATCCTACTAGCACATCAGGGTCGCTGCAGACGCCTCCGTGGATGACCAAACTCTGCCCGAACTCTCACACAAAGACATCCTCTTGTTTATCGTGCGGCTCCAATATGGCCATCAAAAGGCTGCAGAGGTGTTTACCGCCTCGATGGAGGGACCTGGAGGGCACAGAAGCTGTGGTGGTCTATGAGCTGGAGCATGAGGAGAGAGTGCTGCAGGAGGTGTTGGATATGTTGGACCCCATAGGGAATGAACCAAAGCTGACGCCTGCTTTCCTGCTGAGCCTCTGCATTCAGCACTCAGCCTTCACCTTCCAGCCCACGCACTTCAGACAGCTGTTGCTCCGGATAGCCGGGCAGATCCAGCTCGTTATGTGGGTAAGGATGAAGAAGCTCTTACCCCAGATGTGTATTCAGCATAGGGCTGGGAAATATTCCTTAAAGAAATCGCATCTATATTATATAAAGATAATGATAAATTATGCATTTTTTGTATATATTCGCACATAATCATACCAGCCATTCTTGTAAACTAATCTGAGTTTTGATGGGAAACACAGTTCAAACATATATGACCTTTTAGATGGCTTTTAGTTTTGAAACTCCACATAAGATGGTCATGATATTGACTGAGTGACACTGAGGTGGTTTGCTAATAAGTGCAATTAGTCTGTTGAAGTGTAATCGTTTTTATTACGTTTTAATTCAGTATCAAATCCATTCACGCCATTTTATTATTTTTTCTAAAGTTCTTATTACTAGTCATGTATTATTCATTATTATATGATTAGGCGACTTTGGCTCTGAGGCTCTGAGGCAGTGCGGCCGTCTTTCAATTGGAGGATTGTGGGTTCGATCCCAGTCAACATGATGTATCCTTGGGCAAGATACTCAACCCCAAGTTGCTCCTGATGGCCAGCTGTGTGAGAGTGTGTGAATGTTAGCTTCCCTGAGCAGGTGGAGCCTTGCATGGCAGCCTTTGTGTCTGGATTCATGGCTGTGAATGAGTGAATGATGACATTTATATATACGCATTACCAAAGCTCTGTACTATTGCCACATCCATACACAAATACGCATTTGAAACAAACTGCTAAATTCTGAACATAGGCAAGAACAACATGTTTTTTTTCGAGGGGAACACAAGAAAGGAAAATTCAGGCAATTTATATATATACATTAATAAGAAAATAATTTAAAAAAAAGACATGAGATGTGAGACCTGGTGTAGCAGGTCAGTCTGATTCCCTCATACAGTAATATTTTGAGTTTTTGATTTTCTTTTTCAAATAATTGAGGATGCTTACTATATCATTTTGAGAAGAATTGTTGACGTACAGGTTGAACTTGTTGGCATTGTGTGAGGAGCTGCTGCTCTGTTTCCACAGCAGTTCCTCCCCACTGTTGGCATACTCGCTCCTCTTTGGCAGCCATGTTATCTTATACCTGCTGCCTGTTTCTACGGCCAGGCTGTGAGCACTCAGTCACTACTTTTTAATTTGTTTTGCTATGTTTAACATCAGTCACTGTTGTCACTTTTCATTATCTACTGACTCACTGAATAAATGTAAAATTTCCGTTTTTAAACGCTCTAATAATAACGCCTGTTATACAACGTGGGGGTTGTTTGTTTCTTTAGAAGAGGAAGCTTGCATTTTCCATCAGTGTTTACAAACTCCACTCATATGAACTTACTTTGACACTTGACTCTTTTCTTTTTCGACGGCTGGAAGAAATTACTTGACATTTTGTACTAGCAGTACATTTACTACATCCCACATAGAAAGAGCACCAATACATCAACACAATTTAATAGATTGCTCAATTCATATCAAGGATTATATTCCCCTATGAGTGGCAACGATTGTAAAGTAATCACGTTTGCCATTAGGGTTGTATGTAATGTTTACGAGGTTGTTGATTTTTGTTTGAATTTATATTTTCTTTATGTGTTCTCCCTCTTAGGAGAAGATAAAGGAACTTGCAGCGATCCAGCCAGAATCGTGAGTAAACGCATTGTTTTTCCAAAGATACATAACATTGCCACAGAGAGAACAGCAGCTGATATACAACACCTCCAGTTTTCCTGTAAAAATTGAGCAGTCAAAGTCTATTTTTAAAATGCCAGTTGTGAAAGGAGAGCATTTCCCACAGTCATATCTGTAAAATAAAGAAATGTTTTTTAGCCTTTATTTATACAGGTGAAAATCTCATTGAGACACAGGGTCTCATTCCCAAGAGAGACCTGTTTATACCCAGAATCAGCACTTTTGTAACAGGAAGAGAAATAGAGGGATATGAGCTAGAATGGGTGATCCACTGGCGTAACAAGGTTGTGATTGGCCCTGGTGCAAATATTGGTTTGGCCAATGTTTTGGCCCCACCCCCCATCGCCCCAAACATAAGCGCACGCTGATGTGCTCACACATGCACGGACAGACACAACCACTCATAAGCGCCACATGTAGGCTATCAACAACAGCCTGCCCTGGGCTCAGACCACCACAGCCTGAATGGCACAGCGAACTAATCACACAATCACTTTACAGAATTAATTGAGATTTCGAGGACGATGTATGACAAAAAAAAACGGTCTAATTTAGTCAGTTTAGCCGTTACATCTCCTTGTTCTCTCTTGTCCTTTCCCTTTTGAGCGCCGCTCTTGTGCTTTGGTTTGCAGTACATTATAAATGCAAGCTATTCAATATTTAATAATGCTGCTAAACTTGCTGCTGCTAGCTACAGTACCTATAACTTTTGAGGTTGATTAAACTGTTCGCTCATCATGCAAGGTATCACATGACATGAAAGGGAGCAAGGTCATTGGACAGACAAATTACAAATTAATTGCATGGGCCCCTGGCCGGCTCTGGGCCCACCGGCTGCACCGTCGATAGTTACGCCACTGGAGTGATCTGTTTTTTGACCAAAACACTTCATAGACATGTTTTTTATATTTTTGTATATATCTGACACCTATGCTAACGCCTAAAAAAAGCATGATAGGTGACCTTTAAAGGAACTTCAAGTGAAGTTAACTGAGAGTCAAGTCCTGTGTCCCGGATATCTTTGTTTTACCTAAAAATATCTTACGATCTTAACTGTGTCATTATTTAAAAATAGGTTATGATTATAAAAATAGCAGGTTTCGATACTTCAATTCTGCAAAGAATTTAACACATATGACTCACTTAATTATGTTGTAACAACAAACAACATCTATGCAAGTTATTGCTCATTTGATAAGTGAATCTTTTTTTTTTAATGTTGTTTTCGAGGTCTTGGTTCTTTCAAAAGCAGTGTCTTAAGTTTAAGTATTAAGTTCCCATAATAACCCAACGTTTCTGCACATTTTCCAGATTAAAATATAACATTTGACACAAAACTAGTAAGACTTCACATGTATTATGTAAAAATAAGAGATGAATGCATGACTTTCCAGTTTTTCAGGTATATCTTTTTGCGATAGGCGTCATGATGATTATGTTTAAGTTATTATATTAATATATTATACTATAATTTAGTTTATGTGGTTTGAAGATTTTTTCCTTTTTTATGTTAGTTTGCATTGCTTGGTCTCTGAGTGTGAGCTGTGTTATGATAGGGAGGATAAATAATGACTTTTCTTTGTCATTATCATTCATTTCTAATAATTTAAAGCAGTGATTAATCTGATGGGTCATTACATGATTAAAAAACCTTCAAACAGCGAAAAACAAGGTCGGAAATACTGAAATGATTAACAAATATGATGTAATGGTAACACTATGTATAGATTTCTTTGTCACAGTATGCATGGAAGCTTTATCTCGGTTCTGAACTCATAAATTCTGTGTTTTCCATCAGGAGCTCCAGTGACGGGCAGCCTGAGGACCTTCAGCTGCTCAGCATGGAAGAGCTGATCCCAGGTCTGCAGCCGCTGGTGCTGTGGATGGCCAACTCCATCGAGCTGCTGCACTTCATCCAGCACGAAGTCCCTCAGCTGCTGCCCTGGAGGCAGGACCATGAGGAGGAAGGTGCGGTGACAGCATGGCCTTTAACTTTATTATCATCTGGTGATGTGGTTTTAAAATGTGTTTGTGTGTGTTGTCAGGTCTGTTGGACTCTGAGATCTCCTCCACTCGGACAGCCTGTGAGGAGGCCATGACGGTCCTGGAGGAAGTAATCATGTTCACCTTCCAGCAGTCTGTCTACTATCTAACAAAGGTTTGCTTCCACACACACACACACACACACACACACACACACACACACACACACACACACACACACACACACACACACACACACACACACACACACACACACACACACACACACACACATACACACAGGGCCGTCCATGGCCAACTTGGGGCCCCAAGCGTCATTGTGAGATGAGGCCCCCCCCCAACCAACAGGAGTGAAAGCTATTTTTTTGGAAACAAATTAGGCTACTTTGCAAATATAATTCCTGTTATGATAATTATTATTATCAACACAGTTACTTTTTTATACAGTGAAGTAAATGGTAAATGTGCATGTATGTCGTTCAGTATGCGTTTACCGGTGAATACGTCTGCATTTCCTGCCAAATACTATCCTCAAAAAGATAAAAAATATAATTAATGCAAATAAACTACTTCTACTAGTAATAATAATCAATTCAATACTATAAATAATATATTATTTTATTATAATATAGTTGTAATATAGTCAAGACAAAACATGCTTATTACATGCTCAAAAACTGATATTTCTTAAATCTGTATTCATAGTTCCCTCTGTCAGCAATGTATCAACAACTAACACACATTTCTATCAGTATTTCTCTGTGTTGTGGTTGACATGATCATGACGACTGTTAGGAGTTAAGGGGAGAGGCTGAGCATCAGCATGAAATGTGCAAATTGACATAAAAAGGAATAAAAGGGAAAAAATGCTCCATGTTTTTTAAGCTGTAAACTTTAACTGTTATGTAAGCCAACTAGACAGACAGTGTATCACTCTTCCTCCTGTACATTAGCAGATCAAAGGCATAACATACTTGAATGAATGGTAAATAAAGAATGCTGGAAATAACTGCATCTCCATTAGCCTATATGCTATGCAGAGACTGCCTTCTTCATGTCGTGAATTGCAGCTGATGTTTTAATATGGCAATTGGCAATTTCACTTATACAACATTCACAAGTTGTACATTTGACTCATACAATAACCCACCTTCGGGTGATGCTCTAGTTTCTTCAAGTTTTGTTTTTTTCCCCTCTTGCTTGTGCCGGACTGAAACTGTCTTTTCACCGACATCTCTTCACCTGCACTAGTGGCCGTATCAAAGCCGTGATTGGTCAGATGTCGATTCATTGCAACGGTGTCGGGTTACAGACGTGCTCCCCTTGTCACCTCTCACTCTCGCGTGTCAGCGGGGGGTGCGCGGAGAATTGAGCGGAGAACTGCGCACAGCAGCTGAGGCCCTTTGGGCGGGGCCCCCTGTGCAAGGCGGGGCCCCATGCAGCCTGCGTGATTGGCCTGTAGGGAGGCCAATCACACACACACACACACACACACACACACACACACACACACACACACACACACACACACACACACACACACACACATATATAGGGCTGAATGATATGGGAAATAATATAATTTCAATTTTTGCAGTATAATACTGTGATTTATTTTAAGTTCCTTAAACACGCTTTAGTTCCTTTTTAATAAATGTTTTTAACTTAATTTATCTAGGAGTATTTGCCATTGCGAGTAGGAACTCTATGTTGCAAGGGAGTCATGGCCAAGAGAGCAACATACATGAGTTTCACATTAAAGAGCATGCGACGGACGCCAAGTTGAAAACAAACAGCAAACTACATTTACATTAAAAAAAACATCAAC
This sequence comes from Pseudochaenichthys georgianus, assembly GCF_902827115.2. Taxonomy (NCBI): domain Eukaryota; kingdom Metazoa; phylum Chordata; class Actinopteri; order Perciformes; family Channichthyidae; genus Pseudochaenichthys; species Pseudochaenichthys georgianus. The sequence goes on from NC_047510.2 coordinate 7,485,207, forward strand.
AATCAATCAATCAATCAATGTTTATTTATATAGCCCAATATCACACATGTTACATTTGTCTCAGTGGTCTTCACAGTGTGTACAGAATATCAGTATGACAATACGACACCCTCTGTCCTTAGACCCTCACATCGTACAAGGAAAAACTTCCGAAGAAAACCCAGTTTAAAGGGAAAAATGGGAGAAACCTCAGGGAGAGCAACAGAGGAGGGATCCCTCTCCCAGGACGGACAGACGTGCAATAGATGCCGTGTGTAAATTGAAAAGATAATACATTTGCAACATAGGTAGTCCAAATGTTTGGAAATGCATGTGTGTATAATAGGAAGATGAATCCACGAGGATATCCATCCAGGACCGATGATCCAGGACCACAGCTACAACTCGCGATCCAGGGCACAGGACAGCAGGATCATCCATGACTCCGGATCCCGGCGTATATAGACACCAAAAAGAAAGACATTTGGGGAAGCTGGGTTAATCGGAACATGAGAGTACACAGGTATAGACAGAGAGAAGGAAGAAGTAAGATGTCCCCCGACAAACTAAGCCTATATCAGCAAAACTAGGGGCTGAATCTAATCAGCCCTAACTATAAGCTTTATCAAAAAGGAAGGTCTTAAGCGCACTCTTAAAAACGGATAGGGTGTCTGCCGCCCGAACACAAACTGGAAGCTGATTCCACAAATGTGGAGCTTGATAAGAAAAGGCTCTGGCTCCCATTGTACTTTTAGAGATTCTAGGAACAACCAACAACCCTGCATTCTTGGAACGCAATGCCCTAGTAGGACAGTAGGGTATAATGAGTTCTTTCAGGTAAGATGGCGCCTGCCCATTAAGGGCTTTGTAGGCGAGAAGAAGAATTTTAAATTCTATCCTGTGTTCTATAGGGAGCCAGTGTAAGGCAGCCAGTATAGGAGTAATGTGGTCCCTTTTCCTAACTCTGGTTAGTACACGAGCCGCAGCATTTTGAATCAGCTGAAGCGACTTGACTGACTTCTTGGTACTCCCTGATAATAAAGAGTTACAATAATCCAGCCTAGAAGTAACAAATGCATGGACTAGTTTCTCTGCATCGTTTTGAGGCAAGATATGCCTGATTTTTGCAATGTTACGTAGATGGAAGTAGGCGGTCCTTGAAATTGATTTTATGTGGGCGTTAAAGGATAAATCCTGATCAAATATAACACCAAGATTCCTTACAGTCTCACTGGAGGCCAAATTAATGCCATCCATAGTTAGTATATCTTTAGATAATTTGTTTCGTAGATTCTTCGGGCCAAGTACAATAACTTCAGTTTTGGTCGTGTTTAACATCAAAAAGTTTAAGGTCATCCACGTTTTTAAGTCCTTAAGGCAGTCTTGAATTTTATTTAGATGATTAATTTCATCAGGCTTGATTGATAAATATAGTTGAGTATCATCCGCATAACAATGAAAGTTTACAGAATGATTCCTTATAATATTGCCTAACGGAAGCATATATAATGTGAACAAAATAGGTCCGAGCACTGAGCCCTGTGGCACTCCATGGCTAACTTTGGTTTGCGTGGAAGATTCATCGTTAACACGTACAAACTGAGAGCGTTCAGATAGATAGGACCTAAACCAGCCTAAAGCAGTTCCCTGTATGCCAACTAAGTGCTCTAGTCTTTGCATTAGGATATCATGGTCGATAGTATCAAATGCAGTACTGAGATCGAGCAAAACAAGAATAGAGACAAGTCCCTTGTCTGAGGCTATTAGAATGTCATTTGTGACTTTAACCAGAGCTGTCTCTGTGCTATGATGTGTTCTAAAGCCAGACTGAAAATCTTCAAATAAATCATTGTTTTTTAAGTAATCACACAACTGTTTTGCGACCGCTTTCTCAAGAATTTTTGAGAGGAACGGAAGATTAGAAATAGGTCTACATTTTGTATAAGTTTCCTCCCCTACATGCAGACATGCTATCGAGTTAAGTATTGGTGGAATCTCTTCCTTAAATGTGGCTATAGCACTAACAGATAGGTTTCTGCTGCAAGAGCTTTTGACTAATGCTTTGTAGTCTCGTAATAGTACTTCAAAAGTTACTAAGAAATGGTCGGATAAAGCAGGATTATGCGGTTCGACTAATAGTTGCTCAATTTCAATACCATAAGTCAGAACAAGGTCGAGAGTGTGATTATAGCAGTGGGTTGGTTTATTTACACTCTGACAGAAACCAACAGAATCTAATATAGAGTTAAATGCAACAGTAAGGCTATTTTTATCATCGTCAACATGAATATTAAAGTCACCTACGATAATTACTTTGTCTGTTTTAAGAACCAAAGTTGATAAAAACTCAGAGAATTCTGATAAGAATTCTGAATAAGGACCTGGTGCACGATACACTGTAACAAATAAGATTGGCTGCAAAGTTTTCCAGGTCGGATGCGTAAGACTAAAAACGAGGCTCGCAACAGCGATAAGACCAGCAGGAAATTCCATACATATGAAATTGGCTGTGTTCAGTAACAGTAACAGTGTTCAGTATTCTTTGTTGCTTACAAGGAAATCCAATTAATCTCCTGTATTATTTACCATATACAAACAATAAATTATCATAAGTTATGACCACCACAACATTGGATACAGTTTTGGGGATTGAATAGCTATGTTTCCTTACATTGCAAGTCGATTTAGACCCCTGTATGTTTCATTTCCTTTTGACCTGTGAAATCGGAGTGTAAATCACATGTGAAGCAGGAAATTGGACTGTGTAAACACCATTTACTGTTTTCATTGAGTATATTCCAGAAAGAAAACACAATATCAGACTGGAAACACCAACTTTGTTTGGCATTCTCTGTCAGGAAAGGCCTCTGAGATAGTGAGCACAATCTTGTCTCCCAAGGTTTCACTGGTTTGTTGAATAACAAAATCAGGCTGATTCAGTGAGAACCACTGTATCGGAATCTAAAGATGTATTTGTCTTGCAGTTTTATTATTATATTTAAATTAGTTAAAAATATTTATGATGAAAAAGTAGTTTACAGTGGATTTAAAAGAAAAATTAATAGGTAAATAATTGGAACAGACAAAACGGGGGGGGGGGTTACGTATGGCAACCCTAGGTATATAAGCACAGGCGGAGCCCTTTACTGGACTCTATGGGTACTACTCTCTACCATGCTATGCAAGCATCCACATACTGAGTTGCATAAATGTAGCCAGCCAATCGGGGCGAGCCTACCTGAATGCGCGCGCAGTCCCACAGTATATAAGGCGGCTACGCCTCCCGACTGCCATCCTACACCCTCTTCAGCGAGCGGCATAGGAAAGACAGGGCCCCCAGGTAGAGGGCTCCGCCTGTGCTTATATGACTAGGGTTACAATACGTAACCCCCCACTATATCTCACACAGGCTCCGCCCTCTACTGGACTCTATGGGTACAGTGGGTGGAGCCCTGATGGATAAACGCCCTGTCGTCCTAGAACATCGACCCATCAGACTGCCCCTGACCGGCCTTAACAGCCACCGCACCGCACCCCAACTTCCTCTCATCCGGTTGTAACCGTGGAGAAGTCGGGGCCGCAGCTTGGATAGAGCACACTCACACACGCTTACCTTGTGTAGAGTGCATGGAAAATAGTGAGGAAGGCTCTGTATGGAGTTTACTGCCCACCATGTTCCCAGAGTCCCTAAGGAGCATGGGGAAAACATAAGTGCACTATCTCCAAGAGATAAAACCTTATGAAGGGGCCTGGCGTAGACCAAGACGCCGCTGTGCATATGTCCTCCACGCTCACGCCGTTGAACAAGGCTGTTGACACAGCCATACCCCGTGTAGAGTGTGAACGGACCCCAGTGGGGAAGGCTCTCCCCGCCCGTCCATAGGCATGTGAAATGCACTCGCAGAGCCATCCTGTCAGGCGTTTCTTGGACAGAGCTTTACCAGCCACACCATCCCCAAAGCACACAAACAGCTGTTCAGTGCGCCTGATGGAAGCCGTGCGCTCTACATAACATGCCAGCGCACGCTGGCAGAGGAGGTGCAATTTAGCGGAGAGGTTGTCCCTGCTTCCTTAGACAATGCCCCACAGACCTGAGGAACCGTCCAGGGCTGGCCCACCATCATCTGTGTCACCTCTGCGTACCACGGCGCCAAGCGGCGACCTGCGGCCACTAGGATGACTGACAGACGTTCTCGTCTCACCCTCTCCAGGAGCCCTTTCTTCCTCCAAACGACTGAAGCGTTATGTGACCGAGGTGATCGATCCGAAGAGCCCTTCCATGGATACTGGGGCTCCAAGGAGATCATCACGGTCCTTCTACGCTGTGTCCGTGCGGCCCTGCACCCTGAGGATTCCAGCCACTGAAGCCCTCGTCTTCAGTGGGTGCCGCCACGTCGCCTCCACACACTGCCAGATATCTGGCAACGGGGCGAAAGGAAGGCCGGCTGAACCGGACCGTAGAACTCCTGACGGAGGCGGCTCACCGGCTTCGGTGGTAGTGGTGGGGGGAGTGGTAGTCCTACACGCTCCGCCATCATGGCCATCACCAACGGGAAATCCTGACGGGCAGACCTGCGCGGTGGACCCTCATGGACGCCGGACCCAGAAGCACCCGACACCGAGAATTCCTCGTCTTCTTCCTCCTCGACAAACGGGGCCGCCCAGCCCGCCCGAATGGCGAATACTAACGGCACCTCCCCGGCCACCTCCTGGTCCTCCATCTCCACCACCCCGAGTTCCTCCTGGTCCTGCACCTCGTCCGGCGAGACATAGTGTGCCTGGAAGTGCTCCAGACGATGCTGGCGTCTGAGCCGCGGGAGCGAACGGCAGGCATTGCAGGACGGGGAATGGATGGCCACAAACACTCGAAACAAAGGCGGTGGGGATCAGCGCCCGCAATTAAGCCAGGACGTGTAGGGCAAAGCCGGGGCTCAAGGAGTGGTGAATCCATTACTTTTCTTAATCTTTCCTCTTCTCACGTTTAGCTTTTCAGTTGTTTGCTGCTCGCTGAAGAGAATAAGGATGACAGTCGGGAGGCGTAGCCGCCTTATACTGTGGGCCTGCGCGCGCATTCAGGTAGGCTCGCCCCGATTGGCCGGCTACGTTTATGCAACTCAGTATGTGAATGCTTCATAGCATGGTAGAGAGTAGTACCCATAGAGTCCAGTAGAGGGCGGAGCCTGTGTGAGATATAACAAGATCTGAGGATTGATGTGGGATAAGACGCGACTCTCAAACGTATTCCAGACAAGGGATGTAGAATTGCAAAATGTCTAACTTATTAACACTTTTTATGACTCATTCCTGAAACACTCTATAACGTCTAAAGCATAGGCAGACTCACAATCATGTGCGGACTGGCCATTGGGAATACCGGGAGTTTTCCTGGTGGGCCGGTGCTGTGCGTGGGCCAAAAATGTTTTTAATTATTATTTTTTGCCTAAATCATACCAGCCCACATTTGTCAGTGTTCCGGCCACCCCACTGGGCTGGGCTGGCCGTTTTGATAGGCTACCTATGTTCTATCTATCAGATAGTTTAACTTTCACACATCACGCCCGTAGCAGCTGTCACTGCGCAGTGAACGATCAGGAGTGAGTGACTGAGAGACCTAGCTGGCAGTTGCTTACAGATGGATAAACAAGCCCCAAAGCGTAAAGGCGTTTTTGTATAGTTTGTGTATACAGTATACAGGATTGTAGCGAGCCCTGGGTTCAGAGGGAGGTGCTTGCATAGGGGAGGGGGGGTTGGCAGTGAAACGGGGTTCAGGGGGAGTGGCTGTACCCGTAGGATAGAACAGGGGGAATTGACTCAGAGATCGTGCGGCTGTGGAGAAGAACGTGTTGCCCACATTCTGTTACTGAGTTTAGGCTAGTTAGCTAGCAGGTTTATTGTTTTGGGTGCAGTCACTTTTGCCTCCACTTGCTGTTCAAATAAATGTTGAAAGAAAAAGTTAATCTGTTCATATGGGTGTTGAGAGATGTATCCATAGATTTAGTCCCTAATTTTGCTCTCAAAGTGCACCAGATTGATGCATTTAACTTCAACATTTAAAAAAAAAAATCTTCCCGGGGGAGCATGCCCCCGGACTCCCCTAGAGGAGGTTAGGTCCACCACCTGCCCACACCCCCTGTTAAATGTTCTCTTTCGTCGCCGGCCGGCCGATACATGCCGCGCATTAAGTGAGCCTGTCTGTCAATTAATCCCCGGGCCACTTTTTCCCCCCAGTCCGCCCCTGCTCACAATGTTATAAAGTTGAAGAAGCACAAATAGAGATTTAATTATTTCTTATTCAAAGCATTATCTGTTACTCACCTACATTACCCACAATGCAACTGTGTTAATTGTTGCCAGGGCAACAGCTGTATTGTAAGGTCAACATTATAAGTGACACATGTTAACCTCTTAAACTCAGAAAAACTCACTCTGACTAACACAAAGCATTTTCATCAAGACTTTTATCCCCCGAATAATGAAAAGACAGAAGTATCAAAACATGTGTTGCAATGAACAGGTTGTCCTTCCTCTGGAATACTCGGAAATAATAATGTGGACTTCCTTCAGAAACAGAGAGATATGGGGATTTTTGCAACAACATGGGTGCGAGTCTACGGGCTTTGAATATCTAAATTCACAAGCTCAAGAGAATGTTAAACAGCTGGCCAAGTTTAGAGACACATTTAACACATATGTTGAAAAAGCCTGACAAAGCCTGTGGTTAACACAAATCATTTAACATTTATTCTAAAGCATAACATATGCTTAGCGGTGCACCGTCCCATTTTGCTTCTTATAGCTTATAGTCTTTCTGTTCAGTGTTGTTGACATGAGCCATATGACTTTGGTGTAGTTTGTTTATTCCTTTACGTTAACAGTCTTCTTAATTTGTTTTAATTATCCTGGGGCCTAAGATGGAGCCTTGGGGTTCACCACAGGAAGCACTTACAATGTATACTACTTACCATCAAAACTGCAAAACGCTTACATAGACTTTGATTAAGACTAGAATTTCATTGTAGTTATTGTCTTGATTTGCTTTGGTGACAGCCAGCGGTGCACCGTCCCCTTTTACAGCCCAACTGAACACAGGCTACATTTATGTGACTTTCCCATGTTAAAGAGGATTATAAAAGCCTGTCTGGTTCATGCAGAACCTTCTGTCAACATTACTGCAGCAGAGTCTTTAGAAACACCAACACCCTGTACACTGACTGTTTGAGAAAGAGAAGGAAGGAAGCAGGAAATGCTGTTCACTTAATTTGAATACTCAGATATATGTACTGCTTTTTTAAGCAAAACAATAGCGTGGCAGTTCATGGGGCATTTTCTGAGACAGTTTGACAGTCCATCACGGTTTATTTCTTCTCACTTTTAAGGCTTCTTAATCAAGCCGTTTCTGCTTTGATAAGCTTTCAGAAGCATTGCAAAGTGTTGCTGTGTTTCTGGTGTAAAGAAAAGGAGGATCTGATTCCGGCAGAGGACGTCAAACTGTCATCAGAGGAAGGGAGGGGGTTTTTCTGTTGATTTCCTGTGAAATGTGACTCAGCGTTCACAAGTAAATGAAATGCTTGCTGATACAATGGGCACCTGTAAATGTCTATAACTATGTATCCTGTAAATGTAATGTATAATGTCCTTTATTGTTTTATGTTTCATGTGGAACCTATATGCTGCAGGTCCCCCTTGAAAAAGAGATCTATGATCTCAATGGGACCAATCTGGTTAAATAAAGGTTTGAAATGAAAAAGTATACATACATCTTACCATCAAGTAGTTTTTTTCTTCTGGTAAGGTATTTTTAAATATAAAATATGAATAAAACGTCGCAAAGGGCTTTCATACAGATGGTAAAACAGCACACAAAAAGAACGAATACACTAAAGTTTAACAACTATTCACCTTTTTTTTTTAAAAAACAAAACAAGATAACAGATTTAACAGATCTCCGTGATAACAGCCCCCTGGAGATTTGCAAAGCTTCAGCGATCTGTTCTCCAGGCATGGGGTTATTGGTGTCTTTATGGCCTCTTTCAGTTTGTCTGAGGTCATTATCTTCATGGTTTGAGAGTGAGAGTGTGCGTGATGTCATGCTATGTGAAACAATGGCAGAACTGTTTTAGAAGAAAGGAGTAGTGATAAGAGCCGGATCTGTGTGAGCGCTGACAAGTGACAATGAGGTGATACAGATGATCCTTCACCAATTGCAGTTTGCTGTCTTACATTTTTTTTTTTAAACCTTGGATATTCTTTGAATTTGAAAGTGGTATGATATTTAAAGAAAATTACATTTATTTTAAAAAACAAAAACATTTGCCTTTCAAGAATCAGAAATGTTCTTAAAGAGATTCAAGTGTCAAATGACTGAGAAACAAACGTTGTACACATATTTGGATCAACCTTATCAGACACTTCTTGGCTTTGAAAATGTATGACTTAAATGAAAAATGCAAAGAGGAGGCCAAACTTCTTAGCATTGACTTAATTTGTTTATTTTTTAAATAAACATATTTCTTAAAATATAATGAGCAATGACAGAACACAAAGCAAAGTTTGCAGGAAAGCTCTTTGAATGCCTCTTTGATTCATTATGTTCAGTACCACACAAAAACAACATTATTTTCCCACTGACTTCCTTACACTCTACTTGATATAATCAGGAATTGTGTGAAAGTGATCTGTTTCACTGCTCTACTCCCATGGAGCATCAGCATTGGTTATCCAGTATATTGTAGAGCATGCAGAGAGGTCAACTGTCTCCACCTCTCTCCACAGAGCATGTATTCAGCCTTGCCCGGGCTTCTGGATGGGAACCCGTTCTCAGTGAGCGGCCAGCTGCGAGTGCCTGATGGACTGGGCAGCATCCTGGAGGTGCTGAAGGAGGCGCTGAAGATTCTCACAGCCTTCCAGGTCCATCCAGACATCTCGTTACAACTCTGTGCCTACCTGTTCTTCTTCATCAACGCATCGCTGTTCAACGCCCTCATGGAGAGAGGTGAGACTTCTGCTCACTTTCCCAGCATTAAGATACCTGTTTGGCTCTTGTTTTAAGTTTGGTTTGGACTGAAATAGCTCAACCACTAGAGGATTAATTACCATAGAATGTACTTTAATTTAACTTAATGATCCTCTGAATTTTCAGTTTGCGCCACAATGAGTTTAACATTTGTAGTTTCAAGTAATTTTTTTGATAACGACAGTATTAAATGGTTCATTCATGTTTTGTTCCGGATTAAATTGAATAATTGATCCTGATGTTTCATCTAGCACCTTTATCATATCAAAGTTTTATATTTCATGACTGGTTAATGACACATTTTCTGCAAATCTGACGATATGCTGTGCCCATTGGACTCAGCTACACTGTGTTTAGGGCTAATTTGCAATTTTTTTGAATTCGAACAAGTTTAACTAGGAAAGTGCACAAAAACATTACATACAAATCAAATATAATAAATACGCCTGTAATGGTTATTATTATATAGAAATATAGTTAAAAGGTGTACAAATATGAAAATATAAACCTACAAAAATCATTAGTTCAAATATGATCATTATTATTTAGCAGGTCTCCCTTGAAAAAGAGATCAATGATCTCAATGGGATTTATCTGTATAAATAAAGGTTTGAAATTGACATGCACCATGCATTTATGTTGGTTTTTTACATTATTTATGAGAAATTGTATCTTATTATTATGTTTTGTTCTTTTTTATGCGTGTTTGTTATGTTGTTATGTTGTTGTGTTTGAATGATGTGCATTTTCTAATAAAAACATTTGAAAATCTTTCATTTCCAGCATTTAGAATTAAGAACAGTTTTGCATTTCAATGTAACTAGGCTAATAGCATAGATACTATTCTATAAGTGCTATTAAAACATATTTTTTAGCATATCGTACTTGGTTGAGCATAATTTAGTTTGCAAATCAATGTCATTTCTGATTTTAAACATGTTGTTTTTCAGGATCTGTCGCTGGGTTCTACCAGTGGTCCCGAGGGGTTCAGATCCGGGCCAACCTTGACCTGCTGATGGATTGGATTCAGGGCATCGGACTGGGCGATCTGGCAAATGAATTCTTCCAGAAGCTTTCTGCTGCTGTCAATCTGCTGGCCACACCCAAAGAAACCCTCCTGCAGGTCAGAGGACATCCGTTTCTCCTTTCCTGTTTGTCTCCTTGTGGGTGTAGCCTCGAGGGTCAAATCATGTTTGCGTCAGCATGAATGATTTCATTGTCTTAAAGGTGTCAGTTAGTAATGTATGTGTATGTATGGGGTGCAATAAGTTTCATTTTGAACCTTCCCCCTTCTTACATGTAGCTACTTCTCTTTTTTATAGCCTCTTATTTTCCCCAAACCATGGTGTAAAGGTGGTGGAAGCCTATTCATTGTTATAGTTGAGCTGATTTACATCGATCTGATTTGAGGAAATGGCCTTGAGGAACAAAGTAAATAGACATAAGTTATCAAGACATGATTTCCTGGTGACAATGACGGTTTGGCCATCACTTATTCTACTTACAGTATAATCCTAAGGACCTGAGTATATCCTGTTAGCCAGAGTTTGTATGCATGCATGGATGTCACTGAACAGGCCTTCTTGCACAGACCAAAGTGCCTAAGGTGTACTGTAGGTGCAAGAAGACTATAAAGAGAGGCCACATAGACTTAACCCTTGTGTTATGTTCACATTTCGCACCCTTTGGTAATGTTCGGGTCAAATTGACCCGGGACATATTTCAGGGTTTAAAAAAAACTAAATTCAACATGCACAATTCCTTATATATAATTGTCTTTAACTCATTCCCCAACAATATAAATGAAATATATGATTAGTTTTTGAAAATACTCTTTGCTAGATTAAATTTAACAATTGAAGTGTCCATCGTTTTTTGTGATAAAAATGTAATTTATGTTAAAAAAAATACACTGTAATAAAAACTAGGTTTACATTTTGCTCATGCTTTTCTAGGACAAATGTAAATGAAACATTTTTTCATTAATGTTTATTATTTTTAATCTGTCATATAATAATCAAAGCCCTGAAGGAAATAAAGCAATTTATCAGCAATTGGAACACAAGAACCACACATCCAAAAGTATTTGGCTGTGAAATATAGAGAGAATGAAACATCCATATAAATTACATAGAACAGATATAAACACAAAGCAAATAAAAACAATTAACAGTCACTATTCATAAAATACAGTATATTCGAAAAACATATTGATGAAGTGACGCTGCAGAACATCATGTGAGTCAATGGGCAAGTCCGTTTAGGAAACACATGATGTACAGAACTTCTTCGTGTGTATAGCACAGATGTACTTGTTGCAGTTGCTGCATGTAGTCTGTGTCTTGGAGTCCTTTGAGGGTCCACAGACCTCACAGCTGGCTGTGGGGGTCTTCCAGAAGCTGACTGTGGGGGTCTTCTTGTGGCTGGCTGTGGGGGTCTTCCAGCAGCTGGCTATGAGTCAAGTTCCTCCGGCGTGCAGGTGCGAGGGGGGACAGTGCGAGAAAATGTAAAATGTTTATACATTTCTGGAAGATCTAAAATGTTTAGAATGTTCTAGGATAGTTTTGTGTACACACTACAAAGGGTAAAGATCAAGGGAAAACAGGATCAAACAGCTTCTCTATGCATACAATTGTGTGTGTGTGTGTGTGTGTGTGTGTGTGTGTGTGTGTGTGTGTGTGTGTGTGTGTGTGTGTGTGTGTGTGTGTGTGTGTGTGTGTGTGTGTCTTTAGTTTGTGTGTTTCTGTGTGTTTTTCTCTGTCTGTCTGTACAGGGGCCTCATTCATAACGGCGTGCGTAGGATTCACGTGGGAAGGTTGCTTATGTAGTAGAAATCCAAAAAATAGGTACAGAAATGTTCCGACATTTTCCGATTCACCAAACATTGCGCACCGGCGAGGAAAGTGCGTACAGCACTTCCTACGCCGGTTTCCCTTGATAAATCACAACCGACTCGAAATGCGGTGCAGCTTTTGCGGGCTTCACGTAACGCCCATATTTGCCTATAAATAGTCAAAGAAACGCCCATTCATTCATTTTGACTGACTTTATGAAGAAGATCGCAGGAAATGACGACAGAACAGCTAAAAAAGACGTCTCACACCGTGTCAGATTCTGGTTATTTTGGGGAGGTGGAGATAAATCATATTGTTTGGTGGATGCAGTTTGAACCAGAGTAGCAGCATGGAGGTCGGATCGTCACCAACATAAATAAATAAGTGGTCCGAAAAAGGTTCATGACAAAAAAAATACACATAGCCTAACCTTCCTCAGGCAGTGTGTTTGTACCGGGGACAGGAGACCACCCCCTTGATGAGAGACTGTAAGAAATGATCGGGGAATCCCTCCGGAGTGGAGTCATGACGACTGGATCTGAATTATGTTTTCGTATTTGGTGGTTTGTGTTCCAGCTGTCGATCAGCTGTCGATCAGCTGTGCGCAGCGTCTCCACTGCAGCAACTCTATATCCACCAGTTAGATGAAATACAACTAATGTGTTGTGTTATATTAGCTGTACAATTGACCACATATGGTGTTCTTAGCTTCCATACCTCCTGTGTTTTATGAGCGACTTATCAAGTCTTAGCAAACGGCATAAAACATGATTAAACATGGTAGTATATAAAACCATGCTCGTACAACCTATAGAAATGCAAAACCGCATCATTTATGAGAAAACATTTCATAACATTAACACAACATATCCGAGGTGGTTTTAAATAACATATCCGTATTTATTTATTTCTCCAGGTTATGTTTTTGTGTGCACTGAGGAGTCGCAAACAGGCGTTTGTTAAATCATTTTAAGATTGGCTATAATCAATGTTTGAAAATGAATTCTTCATATATGATAAATGAGAGGTAACATTTTATTTAATGGTATTATTTCCACATATTTCTCTCCATTCTTCCTTCTGCCAACGCGATGTCGCAGTTTCTCATCTCTCCCGTTTTTGTGCTTAGTGTGTACGCATGGGTTAGAGTTTGCGTGGAGGACCGCACGTTTTCCCGTCAAATTAGTATTTTATAAATCGCAAACATTGCGTAGAAACTGGCGTACGCCATTTTTTGAGCGTACAGTATATCCCTTTATAAATGAGGCCCCTGGTGTTGTATCCGGGTCAGATTGACCCGAACCTCTTATGAAGGACATAAATGCGGATGGGCATTTTTTCATAAGTGGAAAAAAATAAAAACAATTCCACATGTCCTTCACAATAAATAAGCCCCGGCCATTGAGTTTCAGGTTGAACGAAAATATCCTTATATTTTTATTCATTGAAAATGGAAATCGGGTCAATTTGACCCGAACACCACACAAGGGTTAAGGAGACCACTCAGGGAATCTAAAGGACTATGATAAGGGGTATAAAACCCCCACAACTATAAAAAAGCAGATAAGAACCTCAGACTGGAAATAACTGGAAAAAATGCCATTACAATGAATCTACAAAGGGACAAAAAAAAAAGCAGCAAATAAAACAATTTGTCCAGATATTCAATTTGGAAGCCATAGAAATCTTTTTAAAGGGGCCCTTTCATGTAAGTTTTCAAGTTTCATATTTGTATTTTATAATAATAATAATACATGGGATTTTTATAGTGCTTTTCCTAATGCTCAAAGACGCTAATATAATATGTAGTGTCTCTACTGGGACATGTCTCCATGCTTTAATGTTCAAAAAGCTCTTTATTTGTCTCATACTGCCTGTGCAGCAGCACCTCTTTCACCCTCTGTCTGAAACCAGAGCCCAATCTGCTCTGATTGGTTAGCAGGCCGGCTATTTTGTGATTGGTCAACTGCTTAGAGAAGTCCCGCCCCTTAGCCTATCACTAGCCGTGTGTTGGAGTACTAGCCAATAGAAGCGAGAGTGTTACAGAGTGATGTCACTATGTTACAGAAGTAAATAAAGGAATCCATTTTAGGCGTTTCAGGCAGGGGGGAGTGTGTGGGAGAGAAACTCCCTCTGGAGGGAACACATTGATTTTAGCATTTTCATACGATTTACATGAATAATAAAAATAATCACACACGACAGGAACAGGACAACCCCAAAAAGCATAATAAGGCCCGTTTAAGATATTTCAGCTGACCGAGAAAGTTAATTTAAGGTTGACATGAATCTGGTCCGTGTCAGTGGGATTGACTTACTGTAAGTGTAGGAACTAGGTAATACAATGCTCAGTTTTACCCACCTGTATGACTCACAGTTGTACCAGCCTGAAACATCTCCGGGGCACAAACCAGCAACCCCCCCCTCACACAGCTGTTGGAGGCTGTGTCTCGTCTGTTCGTGGGATTGGAGGGTTGCTAGGAGGCTGGTGGTTTGATGTATCCCTGCCCTGGCATGAGGTCACTTTGTGGCTGCTGCAGCGGAGCACACACCCTCAGCATTTTCCATCTGGAGTAGTTCTGGGCTTTTAAAAAACTGAAGTGGCAGAGTTGTAAATTACACGCCAGGGATGTGGCGTCGCCTGTTTTGCCAGCAGTTATGGAGAACACAACATCTGAGGAGTTATTTTAAGTGGGAATAAAGCAGCCAGACATTAAATGTCAGACTATACTGACATTTTGACATTTCTGCTGCTTTAATGAGCAGCATTTAAATGTCACCTATGCTGATCTCACTGTGGCGTCTGTTATAGGAGAGCAAAACAACATTCCACTTCTAGTTTCTATTGTGGCCCCAGCATGTCTGGGCAAAGTCCTGCTTCCTTCAATTCAACTGGGAACAGACTGAATGAACTCCGTAATGTGTGTAATAATCACATGAACGCTGCTGCCGGTGACTCACCTGTTGCCTGTCCTCCAGTTGCTTTCTGTAGTTATCAGACGTCACATCATGTATTTCTCCAGTGTGTTCTATTTCCTGATAAGAAACCTAAGACGCTGCTGAGAATGAGATGTTTACACTTCTCACGCTGCACAGAACCAGAATGACGTGTTAATTATAATGCAGGAGTGCAGAGTGAACACAGGTATACAGCTTTTAAGAAAAGCTGTAATGATATGAAATGACTTCAAGTGCTTCTGTATTTACATCTGAGAAATATTTTCCCAAGAGGTTTTGTTACCGCAGAGACAAAGGCTATTTACTAGATCATATAATTGGTTTAAAATACTCCACATGCAAATGAGAGAGTAGCAATGACTCCGCTTGCTTATATGGAAACAAGCATGATGGGAAAATACTTGTTGCTCCCTCACTGTCATCTCACAATAAGCCTTTGTGACTCGTTCTTTAAGCTTTAAACACCACTTTAGAATCTCTTGTTTTAGCTCTTGTGCCTCACTTTGAAAACGTTGCTCTAATTTACTAAGAGTACAGGACAGTCTGAGTATCCAAAACCTTTCATTAGTATTTCTCTACACTTTCACTAAGTTTCAAACAAACGTTAATCCTGACCATAACTATTAAACTGCATTATTTTTCTTAATGTCGACCTTTTAAATTTGTTAAGTTTGTTTCGAATTTTGTTATGAATAAACCTGAAAAGAAAAGTCACTTTCAATATATGAAATGTTAGGAAGATTTTTTGATTAACAACACCATTCTGATTTTGCTTCTTTTGGGGCTGGAAACCAGGAAAAAGCATGTATTTTCCCAGTAAATGACTCAATCTGGTGGAAAATGATTAAAATAGTTAGTTGAAACCATACGTGGTTTCTTGCTGAACTTTGATCAAACATTGCGGTTAAATTAGGTTCTAATTGGGATATTTGTTTTCCTCTGTCTCGCTGTCTGTATTTGGGCTACATACTTTATTTTAGACTTATTATAGGAGCTGATTTATTTGTTAAACTCTTACCTTTCTTAATTGTTATACTAATATACTTCAACACTCCCAAAATGTCATCTAGTGAGGCACGAGGGTTACGTTTGGTGAAGGTTAGAATAACTCTGCTTCTGTCTCTCAATGTTTTGTCCCTCCAGGCGTCCTGGGCTTCTCTCCGGACAGAGTTCTCTGCCCTGAATGCTGCTCAGCTTCACCACACGCTGAGGGAGTACCACTCGGGTAAAGCCTGTCCTGCAGGGTGGACCCCGACTCTGAACGATGCAGAGCTCGCCGTCAGGACCGGTGAGTGACCTAAACCATCCTAAAGATAATCCATATATTTAGTGACATAAAATATCATCTGCAAATATATTTGCTGGTTGTCACTTCCTCCCAAAAGGCCCGATCTCATGTTGTAATGAACTACAACTAATTATAATTAAAGTACCTTAACACTGACGCTTGTATGCACCTTTAAGCGGCAGCCTCCCTCTTAGTCTTTGTTTACCGACACAATAATCCTGTCAGTCTGTCTCCACCAATCAGCTCTCGCCCACGCTTTCCTCTCAAATCCGTCTTTCCGCCACGCTCTCACCTGCTTCCACCTCTTAATTGATTCAGGTCGACTCCATCCTGCTTCGTACAATAATAATACCCTCAATTGAACCAGCGTTAGTCCTAAACTTTATTTACCGCTTTTAATTAGATGTTAAAAGGATAGCTGGACGTCCTGAAGTGTGTTTTGTATGAGGTGCTTATCCGTAGCCTTACTTACAGTAGAGGGCAGTTGTTTGGACAAATAGACATGTGATACAGCGTTGAACAAAGTGGGCAGGGGAGCTGCAATACACATTTTAGACAGCTACAAAAATGACGACCTTGAAATAATAAATATTAATTTATGTGTGTGTGTGCTATATTTAGAATATGTTCACTGCATCATCTTGCAGTCAGACAGCTCTTTCTGATGGGGAACTGAATGAGTAATCTGTGTTCTCTTCAAAGTGAAGCCCTACACCAGACTCCATTGACAATAACAGTCATTCTCATCAGTTAAATCTGCTTCAATTGGTTAGTTTTTTCTCAATGGACCGTGTGGCCTTAAGAGGGCATAGAACAGCTTCATCTCTCTAGGTCAGGGGTGTCAAACTCAATTTCATCGCGGGCCACATCAGCATTATGGTTGCACTCAAAGGGCCGGTTGTAACTTTAAGACTATATAAAAATACATATATAAATATATCATATATATAAAATAATGTATTATATTACATCATTGCCTCTGCATTGGATTATCATCGGATAGGGTAATAACTTCATAATTACTACGTCTGAAAGCAGAAGATAGGGCAAATAATTGCAAGTCTCTTCAGTGTGTATGTCCCAAAATGATTTAAAAAGAAAAGCCAAATTCTGGAGAAAAAAGAAATAGAAGTGACATTTTGAAATAAAAATCTAATTCTGAGAAAAAGGAATTCTATGAAAAAATGCATATTTTGAAGAAAAAAAGGCAAATTCTGAGAAAAAAGTCATATTTGAGATGCATTGTGGGACATGTAGTTTATGGGCAACATGCTTCTGTAGCATGTAACCGTATAATAAACATATTATATTCTTTGCAAGCTCTTGTGGGGCTATATAACATGAAGTCGCGGGCCGAATGTGTGTTGAGTTTGACACCCCTGGTAATATAAAAACAATCCAAGTATCCTTTTAACCCACAGCAGCTTCACTTGAAAGTTTAAGGTTTGAATTTCATTAGAAGGCTGTTATGAAGCTTGGGGTCAATGGTGACGGCTGACCTTCTCTCCGTCTGCAGCCGACATCCTGGAGAGCTTCGACAGCCACCCGCCGCTCATCCTGCCCAGCAGCACGTTTCATCTGGAGCTTGGTAAACCCGTGGTGGAGCCCGCTCTGTTCGAGCAGCTCGGCCATCTGCAGGAGTTCATCCGCCGACTCCCCCGCAGTGAAACCCAAGCCGAGCCCGATGTGGAGGAACAGGTAACAAGCTCTCTGACCTCGGAGCAGGAAACGAGACACCTTAATGTTTCAACATTTGTTATTGATTGACTTAATGT
The DNA here is from genome assembly GCF_902827115.2 of Pseudochaenichthys georgianus. NCBI lineage: Eukaryota > Metazoa > Chordata > Actinopteri > Perciformes > Channichthyidae > Pseudochaenichthys > Pseudochaenichthys georgianus. The sequence goes on from NC_047510.2 coordinate 7,503,054, forward strand.
TCCTCAGGCAACCCCAGACAGCCAGTCTACGACCTCTCCCTCCGTCACAGTCCTCCAGGACCCTGCCCATCAGGAGGTGTCTGACCAGGTTACCAGCTCGGACCTTGCCTCCCCTGCAGAGCCGTCTCAGGCCCAAGGATCTCACGGTGACCTGAGGAGCTGTGAAGCGGTCCTGACCCAGAAGCTGAAGAGCCTAGAGCTGCAGAACACCTTTCAGGGAGGACAAGTGGACATGGGCTACCACAAGAGCCTGGCACTGGACCCGTCCTGCCTGCTGACCCCACCCAACACCCCCCAGGGCATGGAGCTGTCCGAGCTGGAGGCTGATCTGCGGGAGGGGGCACTCCAACAAAAGAAAGGTAACTTAGAGGCAGAAGAATAAAGATCTGCACACTTCCTGAAAGATCACTGTGTCTTATTCAACAAAGAGAAACCTACTATTGGAGACCTTTGTCTGGGGCATGAATGAACTTATTATAGCAAATAGGGAAATAAACCAAAGAAATAATAACACTAGAGACTTTATTTGCGATGGCATCAAGCCAGGGTCGAAGCCATATGTAATTAGTTCCCCACCAGCACATGGTGCCCTATGCTAGACACTTGTTTACGTAGTGGAGAAATACTTTATTAACCAATCAATTTACATGTCACATACATATGTGTTCATAAAAGTGAAACTGCCTTCAGCTGATTATTGATGAATGACGACAAGGACTAATTGAGCTATTGAAATATTCTAATTTCAATCATTTGCAATCCTCTAGTGATTTTAAACCTTACATAATAAAAAAAGAAAGCAAATTCAGGTATTTATTAGCATGCAAGATCATTGATTTTGACCACGGTGTACCATACCAATGGGGGATCAACAAGTGTGAATGTTAGTCTGGAGCGCTGCTTGAAAAGATTATTTCAAACCACAAGCAGCTGGAAAACATTAGCTGAAACCTGGCAACAGAAGATAATACCTGAGTGTGCACGTACAAAGAAAACTACGAGACAAACATTAAACCACAAAGCCAATTATTCCCTGTGTCTTCCATTATAGCACTTCTTAACTATTATCCATTTTCCCCATCAATGAATTCCTAATGTTTTATATCAAACGTCAGCGAGTTGTGGAGAATCACAATGTTCCATGGCTTTATTATCAAATACATTTTATTTTTCACAAGTAAAACAGGATTTTCTTTTTTACACCTGACAATCTGGATCCATTCAAGGTTTCAGCGCTGCTTTAATGTTTTCTTTTAAAGGCTCAAACAGCTGGCAAACATTAACTGGAACCTGGCAACAGAAGATAATAACTGAGCAAGCGTACACGTACAGAGAAACCATGAAACAAAGAGTAACGGAGAAACCGACAGCTTCTCAAAAGGCTCATTCATGGCTTCACTTACACAGCAGGTTTGATTCAGATGACACACAGCTTTGTCACTGAGAACGCGTCCGCCTCAATTCAACTCCTGTCCTGACGCCCACAATGAGGTCACCTCTTAAACGCGCTTCAACCTCCACTGACTCGACCTATTAAGGGAACTTTTTAGTGACTTGACCTTCAGGGACCTGCTGCATATTTGCTCCAAGTCCACATAAAGGTATTTCACATAAAAGAGGTGCAGCGCCTTCATCTTCTCACTGACTGTGGGGGTCAGGAATTTCAAGTGGAAGGCTTTGCAGGGCGGGCCACTCTGCAGAGGAAAGAGTGTTTCCTCTCCCACCTCTATTGTTTTTAGACGCCTCCATCGTGAGGTCATCCGTAGGAGGAAGAGGGAGTCATCGTGAGAGCGGACTACTTTACTTTTTGTTTAACCAAATGATACTGCCGGTATTTGGACGTATCTGTGGAAACAGAGGGGAAAAGTTCTCACAGCTTTCTCATTAGAGGAATACTTACACGCCCCTAAAACAATTGCTTTCATATAAATAACTCAACCCTCGTTACCTTGAATTCTTGGCATGCAACCCTGCATGGTGAAAGAATAATAAAACAAACCGTATTTTCAAACTGTACATTCAAGTAAATGCGGCCCGTGCTTAACAACAGCATAACTAAACCAAGACAAGGGAACATGTGCTGAGCATACAACTGCAAAAGAATAATTGGATTATAATGAATAAGTGCTGTGAGGTTGTAAAATATTATTTTTGTATATTTATTGTGGTTGACAGCTTTTCAAATAGTTTTGATCCTGTGACAGAGTGAGTCACTGATGCTAATAGTCATTTTGTGGTAGGCGGAATGACCTCCTGTATGTTATGAACCGAGATACAGGGCGCAGGACCCAAAAGCAGGATTCGGAGACAGATGTCCAAAAATAGAATGTTCTTTAATCACAAACTAAATCGTACTTTCACAAAAAATAGAAAGTAGATAAAAAGCCAAAACAAAGTTGTACAGCAACACAAAAACTCACTTGACAAAAGGTCTAAATCCCAAGGTAGGTATCAGGAGTCAAAAGGCCTGGGTGCTCACGACATGAAACATAACGAACTGACAAAGGAACAAAGGAACACCAGGGCTATATATAGGTGAGGGGGATGGGCACAGGTGAAAACAATCAGGGCAGGGCCAAGCAATCTCACGGGCGGGAAACACACAAAGGCAGGAACTGTGGGATCTGAAATGACAGGAAAGATTACTTTCAAAATAAAAACATAACTAAACCTAACATATCTGTCGAGTCACAACACTGTAACACATTGTGTCTGTTTAAACAGTAAAAACACTTCCATGAGGCGGTTCTCAGCAGACTGATCACAGTCAGTGAACTTCACATTTCAAAATAATGTCAATTTAGTATTTAATTCATTTTATCTGAATATATGAAATGGGTAAATTATACTACCAACATCTGTGTTATCACTGCTGAAAATGAAGTAAAACCACAACATTCACACTGTGTATGTGCAAGTTGGCCCTCCGGGGAAAAACTAAATCAATAAGGAAAAGAGTAAGGAAAACATTTTATAAAGATAACATTATATATATATATATATATATATAAAAAAAAAAAAAAAAAGAATAAAAACATACAGAAAAAATAGAGCACTTGATATGCAAAAATGTATACACATATATTTCCAAAAAATACACAGATTATTATTTTATATATAAAACTCATATTTATGTTCTTATTATTTTACTTCTTTTTTTATGACACCCCTATGTCAATACAAATGAGTACCAATCAGGCAGCATCCAGGGTCACAGTAATTTGAACTCTGAGCGCAGTGCTCTGCATGACGTTGAATAGAACTCTCCTGTTTCCATAGAAACACTGCCAGCGCCCAGTGATTTCACCTTTCATCATGTGCAGACAGCTTAAGCATCAACAAGCTGATTTCTTAATGAACTTATCTTAATTGTAGTGGGTGTACACAGCAGAGAGGAGGCTCTTTCTAACAAGGCCGGTTGTACCAGAAGCGTTCTCAGATCCTAATGAGACCGTCTGAAACATCTTTGGTCACATGTGAGCGTGTTTGTGTTTAAGAGTTGGCCCTGTGTTAATGCGCTCGCTCACAGAGCTCCCACTGTGGCAGAAAGGCTTTAAAGCTGGAGGATTTTGTTGATCCTGATCAGGTGGCTTTACTCTCATTGGTTACTTGTTGCATTACGTTTTCTCTGTTCGTGCCTTTCATAAAAGTCATTTGTTGAAAGGGTTTGAGGATTACCTTGGAACAAAGCCATCTGGCTCTAATCTCTGGTCATCGGTCCTAATTGGCACTATATTTAAGAGTTTCATACAACCTGCACACCTACAATGTATGTAGTAGTGCAATGATTATGGAGTTGCTGTTAGAAATTGCATCTTTTCTTATGTATATCATTTTTTATTTCATATAATATTTATTTAGGTTAAGGATTTATTAAGATTATTCACTCATCAGCTAAATAATCAGTACATCAAAATATAATTTTTGACAATTTTTTAACAAATTAATACATAATAATAAGTTAACAATTAACAAATTCAATATTTAATAAAAAATATTATAAAATACATAATTAATGATTGTATAGATTTGTTCTAGTATCTATATTATATAATAATAAATATAATAATTATGATATATATTTTAATTTCTTTCATGTTCCAGACTTTGTTATGTAGATTGTCTGCACACAACTTGGCACTTACTTGATTCTGATTGTGAAATAGTTAGTAGTTGCTTGGTTAGTCAGTCAGGAATATTGAACCAGTTCAAAACACTGTAGAAAAACACAGCTACTTTCTTTACTTTTCCAACCAGCGTTTAGTTTATATTCATTACTGCCTACTGAGTACAAATAAATGTTATACCTGTAATATATATTTATTTTTTATTTGATACATTCTCATGAGAAGTGTCTCAACCTGTAGTTTTAAGTTCGTTTTCCAGGTAAATCAGCCGTTGATGCAAATCAGGATTCTTACGGTCATTAAAACCTGGAAAAGTCATGGAAATTCAAAAATGCTAATTCCAGGCCCTGGAAAAGTCATGGAAATGTAACCAAAGTTCCATTCAATATAATTTATATTTTATCTAATCGCCAAAATGGTAATACTATAATGATAATAAATACTGTATCGTCTAGTAATGAAACGTAAAATGGCGTTTAACTGCCGAGGTATTTAGCTGGTGAGAGATTTTAGTTGCTTTAGTCTGTAGGAGCGAGTAAGCCTTGATTTGTTTTAGATAGGCACGACATGTTTCATATGCACACCTTATTTTCCTGTTCCATGTTCAAATAAACCATTTTCAGTGGTACCGCTGAGAAAGTAATTTCTTTGGTCATGGAAAATTAGGTAAAGGTCATGGAGAGGTCATGGAGAAGCATTGGTGACAAGGTGTATGAACCCTGGTACATGAGTCTGATGATTGGATGGTGATATGATGGCCTTTGTTGTCACCCTGATGGGAACCCTGCACTTCCTCCCGCCATGGGGGTCCGTTCCTTGGCCTCCTCTGGGTTTTTTTTTTGGCTAACAACTAATGATGTTTTGAAAGTTTGCTAATCCTTTAATCTAGCCCCAAGAATTACAGAGAGGTGGTGATGTCAGGAGAGAAAAGAGCAGTGGCCGATCCGTCATGGGAATTTACAGTTGGGTTGGTGCGTGGAATCTTAATCGGTGGCGGCATTGTTCGGGGGTTAGGGTCCTGCGTGGGGGGCAGACTGGCCGCATGTTGGAGGGAGGTGGGGGAGGTAGGGCAGGAGCAGCAGGGGTGGGAACAGGTCTTCTTCTTTTGGGAGGAATGCTACTGTGTTGTTTTGACAGGAGGAGACACATGAGGGAGACAGGCTCCTGTGAGCAGCACGCTCACAAGTCGGATATCAAACAGATCAGGAGATAATTTCAAAGTGTAAAGACTTTATCTCGTGTTCTCCAAAGCTGTGTTCACTGTCTGCAGAACAAGGTTATGAACAATTATGTTTAGTGGGCTTTTCTGTCACCACTAGTACTACAAGTTTAACCGATTCGGGTCTCATCGGAATACTGTCTCTTATATGCATTTCATTGTGCGCTTGCTAGTCTGCCAACTTCGCCGTATGTTGGCTTCAAAGAGGTGACCACATTGAAATGTAAGGTTACTTATTGAACTTTTGCAAAAGCTTCATGTACAGAACAACTTCTATTTTTCATCATGTCGTTTTAAATGAATGGGGTGACCTTTACTTCCAATTCACTGTCTGTGTGTTCAGCCAATAGATGTGCTGAGAGGAAGACGGAGAATGAAGAAGAAGAAGAAGGAGAAAGAGAGGAAGTGTTCACAGTGGAGCTTCACAGAGGTCCTCACGGCCTCGGTCTGGCGCTCGTAGATGGGACGGTACGCTGACGTCCTCCTCTTGTTCTCTCTTTCAGAATGTGACTTCATTCAAAATGTATAAATGAACAGTCGTGTAGAGATGACCGCACTCTTGTTAGGATTGGTTCACATCGGCAGCCTTGTGGCCTTTCAAGAAATGTTGTGCAGCTGCTAATGAGATCAGAAGGGATTTTGCCCACGAGCCTAATCTTACTAAAAGTTCTTACTCATTGAAGTGGGGGCTAAAGCACCCTGATGAAAGAGAGCTGTAATACATTATGTTTTGAACCCAGACTCATTAGTGCCAAGTTATAATAAGAAACAGCATAACGATAAACCACATAAATAACACTTCTCTGTTCTTCTTTTAATTGGCTGACAGTTATGAATAAAGTACTTAACCTCACGCCTGTTTTGAAAATGATAAATCACAACCGAGTCAAATGCTTATTGAAAATAAACAAACAAGCAAAAAGAAAACTGACCAGAAAGACCCCTTTCATTTTCAAAAACATTTCTATTGATTTTAATCATCAATTTTAATGAATTGCATGACAAATTAAAATAAATAATATGGGCGAAAGTCAGAGTATGATTATTTATGACGACATTCCTTCCAATAGTAGTTCAGATATTACAGTCCTGCAGAGAGAATAAAAAAAGAAATATTTCAGCAGACACACACACACACACACACACACACACACACACACACACACACACACACACACACACTCACACTTTGGCTGCTACTTGTCACCCTAAATGTCACCAACCTTGACTCCACCTGTTTTATGTGTTTGCAGAAAACACAGCTGAGAATGAGCGGCATCTACGTGAAGTCGGTAGTGCCGGACTCTCCTGCCGCTCGCTGTCGGAAACTGAGGACGGGCGATCGCATCCTGGCTGTGAACGGCATCAGCGTGGTGGGGATGGAGTACAACCTGTAAGCATTACAGAACCTTGTGCTTCATAAAGGACCTTTCTGACCAGGGTGTGATGCTTTTAACTTCAATCTAAGCTCCTGTTTTTGTAGTATAAGACCGTTTGTAGACACAAATCTGACCTCGAGCCTTCAAGGGAAAAGTGTCCGAGTATCTGTTGATCACACGGCCATAAAAGCATACAATTCAATATTCACATGTTTGGTTTCAACAGATTTATTTGTAGCAGATTGAGCCATATTCTAACGTTTGCCCGATGACATTTCCTGGTTACCTACAGAAGACATCAAATGCATACAAATAAATGTGGTTGCGACTGGTTGACATACTATAGAAAATCAATCCCCCTAACATTTAGAACACATCAAATAAAACAATGTCAGGCTTTTGTTTTGTTTGTTTCAACCAAATTCTATTGGTGTATATTGGTAAAGAGTCAGGACTGATATAGTTACAAGTGTTACCTCAGTAAAGAAGGTGGAAAACATAAATATGAATAGATAGTATTTATTTGAGCAGTTTTAGGAGAGAGGGCCCTTTGTCCTTAAAGTAAAAGAAAATGTTCTTGGTGTCTAAGGGGTAAAGTTTGAAGTGAAATTGAATGCAGATATTTTTGTCCTTTATGAAAATCAGAGCTACTTTTTAAAGTAGGTTTAAAGTAGACACATATCTGCAGATATTAGGCTGACCTGTCCTCTCTGTAGCTGCTTGTTTACATCGTGTTGTTCTCATTTCAGTGGGAGAGAACTGATCCGATCATCAGGAGAGTCTCTCAGACTGCTGGTGGCCAAAATCGACTCAAAGACCAGCGACAAGTGCTCGATTACGACTAAATGCTGAGGGGAGAGCTTTGTGTGGACGATCAAGTGCAATTTACAATACTCGGAGGACGTTTGCTTCATCCTTCCTGCTGATCCAAAGCCAGTCATTATCTCAGAAAGGACACACTCACGTCTCGTTCCAGACGTATTGTGTGTTATAGAGCTTTTTTCTGTGCGTTGAGACAATCAGAATGAGGGCACGGTCACGTTTATACAAAGCTCATTTTGCTGTCACAGCTTCTGTCCGGCCTATAAACAGCTCTCATAAACCGCGAGGGAAGTAGCTGCCTGTGGCTGTTTGCTAACATCTCATTTCACTGTCTGAGTTCACAGTTTTCTGTCTGGGGAGCTTCATCAAGCTGCTCCAGGATCAAACATCTGGCAACAACTGGAATTATTCTGAAATGAATCTTTTTCAAAACTGTGAAACTGTATTTTACTCTGGAAAACAACTCCTATTAGTTCATTTGTTTTGCAGTCATATTTATTCACAGGTGGACATCAAATATATTTTCTTGTCTTTTCCAGAACATTCCCAAAACAAGGAAAACAACACTAAGATCAAGCAGATTCATCTCAATTTAGGAAATGTTTTTTCTTGTTTTGAGTAAAAAACGCAATAAATATATAGGACTATCTTTGCATTCTAGCATTTTGGTCGTTTTTATTGTGGTCTTAATGTCATCACACAGATCCTCCTGCTGTGAAATATCCACTTCTATATCGCCTGAAAGACAAAAAGCAAAGCAGGACAAGTGACGGGTGACTACAAACATCCAGGATTAAGGGTCATTGGATGATTCTCAACCTGAGCCCTATTTCCCCCGGTTATGTTCCCCATTTTAAAGGAAGGGTATTCATCTACACACATCTACACATGTTGTTATATTGAAATAAAACAGTCCCTTAATTGCTGACAGTTAGATGAGACCGTTCCTTTAAATCCATATTGTTGGATGTTTGGGCCCAAATCATAAAACGTAATGTTTTTTTCAGTTAACATGAAAAACATCAGCGGATCAAGTTTAATAATGTTTACCACTGTAGAACGACAAACTGCTGCAGCCCTCATCGGAAGTCTGTCCATGATATCATCCCAAATGTTGTCAATTCAAGTGTATTGGCACACAGTATTATTCACAGTATTTTGTAATATTTATGTCGCAGTATTTTTGAAACTATTGAATAAATATTATTTTGATTTTTAAAACCTTTAACTTCTGGTTGTATTGTCTTTGTGTGTACTCCTTAAAGGAAAATGTTGGATGTTTTAAAGTTGGGTTGCATGAGATACTTCGGATTCAATATCCATAGTCAGTATATTACCTACAGTTGACTTTAGGGGTCCTATAACGGGCCGTCCACACTACAGCTTCGACAGCTTCAAAAACTGTTTCCAACGCGTCTGCCCATTCTTTGAATGGGGTGACGTCACGTTGCCTCGCTTTTCACCGAACTGAATTGTGGGTCACATAGCGGTCCGTCTCCGGCGTCTCCGGGCCGGCCCGTCGACACTACAGGCATCAAAAAATCTTGAAGCTGGGCGTGTCTGAGGCTTGGCGATTTCTCACGCCCAAGGTGACCAACAACCAATCAGGAATCTCCCACCCGCCCCCGGCATACAAAGCAATAGCAATGTTAAAACGAAGTAAACTGGATATAAAATCCCCAAACAGGCGAAAACCTACCAGTTCCACCCACTGTCTCTGCCACCTCCCTCCATGCCTGGTTCCTCCGGTTTGTATCCCGGTAGATGAACAGAGACTGATCATACAGCACCGGGTGATTCACTACCGCTCCATTTTTTTGAATATGAGGAAATGACCTGCGTACTCTCTCTCAGCATACACGCGGTTTGATTGGCTAGCGCTTGTACTGTCAGATTTGCATACGCATGATTTGATTGGCTGATGCCAAGCATCGAGCCTCAAAAGTTGCACATTGCTCAACTTTTGATGCTCGCGATGCTTGCAAAGCCACGCTCCGCTCCCCACAATGCAGTTCGGCGAAGATTCAAAATCAACTACGTCACCCCATTCAAGTGAATGGGCGAAGCGTTGAAAGCATTTTTCGATGCCTGTAGTGTAGATGGGCCGTCCGGCGTCTGAAGTTGAACAATGTTCAACTTCTGACGCCGGAGTAGCCAGCGCCAGCCAATCAAATCCCGTTTCTGAAAATCTGACAGCTCAAGCCCTAGCCAATCAAACCGCATCTAAACTGGGAGAGATATCCTGCCGTTCATTTCTATATTAAACTAATTATCGCTGTAGCAAATCACCCGGTTTTGTATGACCAGACCCTCTTCACCTACCGGGATACAAACCGGAGGAACCAGGCATGGAGGGAGGTGCAGAGACAGTGGGGGAAACTGGTAGGTTTTCGCCTGTTTGGGGAGTTTATATATATATTGCTCGCATAAAATCCCCGGTGTTTTTTGCTTTGTATGTCGGGGGCGGGAGATTCATGTGATTGGTTGTTGGTCGCGTTGCTCGAATAAAATCCCCAAGCTTCAGACACGCCCAGCTCCAAGCTTTTTTTGAAGCTGTAGTGTGGACGCTCCACTCCTGTTCAGGTTCATATTTTTACGTTGTGCTTCGACTCTGACATGCTTCAATGCTTTAATGTTCAAAAAAGTATTTTCTCATCTGGCCGGGTCTGTTGTGATTGGTCAACCACTTAGAGATGTCCCGCACCTTTGCCTTTCACGTACCATGTGATAAAACGCTAGCCAATGAAAGCATGAGTGTCACATAGTGATGTCACTATGTTACTGAAGTAAACAATGGAGTCCAATGGATATGTTTCATGCAGGGGGGCGTGTGGTAGAGACACTGGGATTGTAGCCTTTGCAGACCATTTACATGCACAGAAACATATCGAACACACTACAGGAAAGGGAAAACCCCCATACCATATAGGGTCTCTTAGAATCCATTCTCCTAATTTTGGAAGTAATTATACTAAACTACAAATTGAGTTTAGACCATAATCTATGCTATCTTCAAAGCCACAAGCCTCCATAAAAGAATAGTACTTTTACCTCACAATAAACGTGCGTTGCGGTTCTACTGCTGCCTTGATTGGTTCATTTGTTTGTGTTATTGTGTGACTTCGGTGAAAATCAACAAAACACCAAAGTCACACAATAACATAAACCAATCAAGGCTGTATGAGAGCGGTGAGACTTTTATAAATAGTATAAACCTACACTTTTAGGATGTTAAAATATGTTTCCCGCTGCTACTCCTTTCTGCTTTTCCAAGCTAGCGGCGTGTAACCCGCGTCTCCTGTATTTAACACACTTTGGAATACGGAAAAGTACCTCATACCACCCCACTTTAAAAAATCTGAACTTTAAAATGTGTGTGTTGGTGTTTTTGAGTGAACTCCATGTGCAGCTGGAGGTGGGTGGAGCAGCAGGGTGTGTCGGCACGCGTTAGTGGTCGCCTCCAGCTGCTCTGTTTATAGCCACTGAGCTTTCCACTAGCCCAGCACTTTCCACTCCTCCTCCGCACAGTGCAGCCTCTGTGGCCCCCTGAGGCCCCGATTCAAATAAAGACACAGCTGTATATATTGGTGCATGAAGTTTTAAATGTGAAAGTAATTAAAGTGTGAACAAGGTGCTGAGCGTGAGGCTCCCCTGCAGCTTTCTAACATAAAACATATTTTAAGAGTGTATGTTCACCCTGCAGGATTTTAATGCTCAGGTCCGGAATGATGCTAACGTTAAATACCTTTACTCATTCACTCAAGTACTCATATGAGCTCTTTTATTGCTACTATACACTTATACACCCATTTTAAAAGCCATCTATAATATCCAGCATATATGAGATATTGGCTTTATCCGATGGAAGGTAGTGAAATGCAGAATTTTGAAGGAATAGCTCTAGATTGAAAGCCTGATATAACATACACTCTTTTGATTCTATGTTGTAATGGCCGTGGCATAAAAAGAAAAAGGTTTTATGGCATATTATATATAAACACAGCCAAAATGATAATAAGTTTTCATGATCTTTGTTTTTGTATTCTACGTTTCCTGTTTTATTTTTTAAATCAGTTTTCCCTTTGTGTCTGGTCTTGTTTTACTTCCTGTCTTGGTGTTTTCCCGCCTGTTCCTGATAGTGTTCACCTGCTGCCCCCCCCCCCTCCAGCTGGGTCTTATCTCTGTGATTAGGCTTGTGTGTTTAAAGGCCTGATTTTGTACATGTTCAGGCGTTCTTTGTTTATCAGCTTTTGCTTTTAAAATTAAAAGTTAACTCTGCCCGCCATCTTATTTTTGAATAAGTCTTGGGTCCAACTTCCTGACAAGTATTGCCACACACACACACACACACACACACACACACACACACACACACACACACACACACACACACACACACACACACACACACACACACACACACACACACACACACACACACAGTCGAAGGTTGTGTTGAGGTCTTCTTTGTTTATGTAGCTGTTAAAGGAGGTGATCAATGTGATTTACTGCTAGTAGCTCAGAATGAAATGTGACTGGTTCAGACATGAAGGTCCGTTCTAATGTTGAAAAATAACTTGACAACATGAAGAAGAAGAGATACTGTAGAAACTGTTTAGGGTTTATTTTACTTCAATATATACCCAACAAATAACTGAAAAGAAACTGACATTTGTGATGAGTATTTGATATTGGCTTGCATAGCTCATAGCTCGTAGCTCATAGGTTTTGTTTGTGGAGTACAGAGCAACACTCACCACTGCACATGCAGGTGCTACACAGGTCAAAGGTCACATGTCTTTGGGTGGCTACCTGAAAGATGCATTGAGAGAATAAAGGTGGTCAAAAGGTGTTAAATTAACACTTGGGAAGCTAAAGTCAGATGCAAAATATACATAATTTCCTTTCTTGGCCTAGCATTTGATTGTGTGATGGTTACAAAATACAATAAAAATAAATAATAACAACAAAATAAGTATAAATTGTAAAACACCACATAAAATCCAGACTAAAAGTCTAAAACCAGGCCTCAGAGTGACAACGTGCAGGAAGAACAGCCGTAATGGTTGTCTGTCCTTCCTGTTCATCTTAGACAATGAAGGCAGGAAACAGATTCACACATTAGGAAAGTGAATGAACTACTCACTGCTGCCCCCCCCAGCCCAGTGCTGGAAGCTGGAAGCTGCTGGGGGGGGGGGGGGGGGGCTGGCTAGTCCTGGGACCCGGCCCCTCCCTGAGATACAGACAGGAAATCCCGTCTGGAAACGAGGAAAGAGTGACTTGGAGGAGAAACAGTCAGGATGCCTCTGAGTCAGAGAGCGCGTGAACATGTTTTCATATCCTTGAGTGAAAGCTCCAACATGGAACAAATATTGTTCTCATTTGAAATTTCAAGTGCTTTCAGTTGCCTAGTATCTGACATTTTTAAATAGTTTATCACCAATAAAAAAATCATATCAAATTGAAAAGAATACTAAGATCCAGTTAAATATGTGTGTTCTACTAGACCAGTATTGCAATGCTGCATTGATTGGCTCTTTAAATCAAAAGAGGTGTGTCCTACTCGTCCAGTGTTCTGAAATACTCACTTGGTCATATGACATGGAAGCCATTGAAAAAACAAAACACTTTTCAATAAAGAAATACTTCATTTTCAATAAAATATGTATAGAACCTGGCCTGATAAACACATTAATTTATCAATAATGAATCAAAACATTTCATATATATTATTCTGAAAGGAACCAATCTGCTTAATGAATACTTTTACTTTTGGTTCTTTCAGTATATGTTGATGCTAATACTTTTACACACCTGCTAGTTCTGTAGTTCTGCCCTCTGCTGGAATATGTCAGCTGGTGCAGGGTGGGAAAAGGCTGAAGTCCAACTCATTTTGAGTGGGACATAATTAAGACTAAAAAACTGAATTTTCCCTCTGGAATTAATAAACGGTAAAGAAAAATGAAGGCCTTCACTGGAAATGATGAAGCAAACCTTGCCATTTTTATGTATTAATCCTAATGACAAAACATATATATATATATTTATATATATACGGGAGAAGTCATTATTTTTTTTATTATAATCAAATGTGGACTTATAGATAGAGAATATTAAATAAACATCCCAAATATGACCCAAGCAACTGAACCAATATCTGCTAGTAACCTTGTAAATGACACTCCATTTTACTTTTTACTCACAAGGATATGTCTCTATAAAATATTACCTGGGAGATGATTAGACTATAGGCAAAACCTCCTCTGATGTATTTCAAAAGATACTCTGTTTTCTTGAAACGCACTTCATGTCGGGGGGAAACTGTGTGATTGAAATATTGTTGCTTGACCTGCCAATATGCATCTTTGACACTTTTGTATTTCACTACTTCTACTTATTATCCAACAAGTGTAGTTACATGTGTCCTACCTTGGCTAGATTATGTATGATTGTTTTAATGCAATGAAAATGACCTAAATCTAAGGAAATGCTAAAACATTTAGCTCTTTAATGAGCTTCCTTGAAGGACATTGGCTGAGAGAGTGAGGGTGTGAATGTGTGTGCACGGTGACTCGTCAGACTACATTTGATTTTGAGAAACTACTAGCTCTATCTGCTGTATACGTTCCAACTGATTTCTATGTGTGTGACATGTACAAGTGGAATGCTGATAGGTGTGCCTTTTTAAATGTTAACGCTGGCTGAGGCTGACTCCAACAACACAATGAACAGTTGTATTGTTTTTTCACACATTAAAAAACCAAACGTCTTTGTTGTTATTCAAAGCTGATGTATATAAGGGCTCCAAACCGTTCAAAGTCCGTTTAATTATGTTATAAGTGTATTTGAAAGGTACAAATGTTCCATAAAATGTTATTAACCCACTCTGGTATTAGAAAAATGATTTCCGATTGATATCTTATATTCATTTTACTTTGCTTTTGGATAAAAGTCACAGCTTTTCAGCTTTGCTAAAAGACAGATTCAATCTACACAAGATTGAGTTATATGGGAGTGGTTTGGGTAAGTGACGTGTTGATAAGGTATCTGCGTTGTTTCAAGTAAGAGGACAGGATTAAAATAGTTAAACTAGGAGACACAACACAAGTGGGATGCACTGATACATAACCCGAGGCCTTAAAGGCCCTGTCACACTTTACCGAAATTGACACCCGATGGACACACATAAAGGAAATGTTCAAATTCGGCTGTGATCGTAGCAACATCGGGCCATTCGTGAGGGCATCTAAGCCATCGTATGACCGCCGGTGGAGTTTCTCAGGCTCCGGCAGCAACTTCGTGAGCGGCAACTTCGTAAGGCACTCGTGAGGGCATCTTGTCAAATCGTGTAACGGCCCGTCCACACAGCGGCGTGCGTTGGCGCTTCCCCATTCACTTTGAATGGGGTGACGTCACTTTTAGCCGAAATGCATCGTGGGAAGCGACGTGGAGCGTAGCTGGCGTGGCTCGCTGCAAAAGTTGAGCAATGTTCAACTTTTGACGCCTCAGCGAGGCGTCAGTCAATCGAATCATATTCCAGTACAAGCTCTAGCCAATCAAACCGCTGCTTGTGTGTCAGGGGCGGGAGATTCATGTGATTGGTTGTTGGTCGAGTTTCAGACACGCCCGCCGGCAAGCGTCAGCGCAGCCGCTGTGTGGACGGGCCGTAATCATCGGTGCATTCACACTCACTCTGATGGGGGCGAATGCCCGATGGCACCGATGATAACAAGATGCCCTCACGATGGCCTTACGAAGGGCAACATTGACACATGAATTCAACACGAAAATGAACCTTCGCAAGGTTCTTCGGCAATTTTTTGGCATGCCAAAGATTTTGCCACCGCTCACGAAGTTGCTGCCGGAGCCTGAGAAACTCCACCAGCGATCATAAGATGGCTTAAGATGCTCTCACGAATGGCCCGATGTTGCTACGATCACAGCCGAATTTGAACATTTCCTTTATCGTGTGTCCATCTGGATGTTTTATTGCACAACAAAATAATGTAAACATATTATGTAAATAACCCAATTTGTGTTCTGTGAAACTAAAAAGGATATAATATATTATTTTGAAGGACAGTTGACAGGAAGTTGTTGTTGTTGTTATGGAAACAACATTGCGGAGAAAACGTAATATTTTCTACATATAAAGACGGATAAAGTAAAGAACAAAGTCTGAAGATATAGTATCATAGTACTGTAACATAATTGTTTTTGGTACTTTCATTGCAGTTGTATGTCTTAAATGTAATGTAAATGTTGCCTTCGTGTGTGGTTCGGGGCCATCTTCGTGCGAAATTCACAATTCCATATTCGTGTGTCCATCGGGTGTCAATTTCGGGACAGTGTGACAGGGGCTTAATGCATTCATATCATATCGACAAATTCCTCAAAAATACCCATTTACACCTTTAATCTACGTATGAAAGTCTCATATATTTTTCTTCTGTGTCAAAAGAACAGAAGAACAGATCAATAATCCTTGCAGTGGTTAGTCTTGATTTATCCCGACACACCACATCCTGCTGCCACAAATCTATATCACCAAATGTTGATTCATCCGCCGCTGAAAATAGTCCCAAGAAAATGCACCATTTCCTCACTTACTTTTAGCAAAGATATTCAGATTGTATCTGAATATATTGAGACTGATTTACTGCACATTTGGATGGACACCGATAGCCAGGTTTTCTTTACAAATAGTTGGAAACTTTAAACGAATATCAAAAATAAAATCAGCCAAAGAAAATGCAAACGATCCTTGTTTCCATTTCCTTCCACTATTTCATTATGAGGACAGTTTCATTGAGATAAACATTTGGAAGACCCATTACAAACCAACACCTTTTCACTCACTCACTGCCTTCTTTCATCAGTGCATCCCAAAGTAAATGCCATTTTAAAAATGCACACAAAAATATCAAATAAATGTATATCTTTTTTTATATTGCCTTGTATTGATTTTAAATAATGACTGTCACAAGTCAGCCGAACACTGTTAACTTGCACACGTGAGGTTGTGTCACTGAGAGAGAAGGCACAGCTAGGATAAAGCAGTCAAATGGAGCCCTTAAATCTGATTTAGGGGCTAGCTGAGTTCTTATATAAAACAGCCACAGTCCTCCATCAAGAAAAACTGCACTAAATCCCGAAAAGACAACATTTCCACATTCAGACAAAAAAGATCAATCTATCTGCAGATTTGAAGTCCATAACAGTCAGTTGTTGTGTACGTTTGTGACGGATAATGTTTTTTCCAACCAGTATCCTGCACTTTTCAGATAGGTAGGTATAAGAAGCATCCCCCTCCTCCTTCTTCTCCCTTTAGTCTTCATCCTGGATACTCTTCTTTTTATTGGCCACCCGGGCCTGGCGCATCTTCTGCAGGGTCTCGTGAGGGTCCATGATGAAGGCCAGAGCCACGCTGGCAGTGCCGTCGCCACTCTGCCGGGAGAAGCACAGGAAGCTGGCCCAGAGGAAGGCGCAGCAGCCCATGAAGGCCGTCCGCAAGTACAGCGGCATCAGGACGAAGTTCAGGAGCTGCAAAAAGGGTGGTAAACATGAAGTTACAGATATTCATATACACTGTTGTCATTTTTTGTTTTCAGTGAACAGCGTTACTTTCTTATCAGTTGGAAAAACAGTCAGACAAAACAAAGCTCTCCAAGGATTTAAAAAAAAATCCATAAACAAGCAAAAATAATAAATAATGTGTCAACATGTGCACCAAATTTGTATTTGCTTTATTATTTACCTGCATGAATGGCCAGTACATGAGTCCAGTCTGAAAAGGGAAAAAAGATTAGAGTATGACCAAATCCATATATGCCATTTTGGAAAAAGATATGGGTCTTAAAGGGACCCTGTTCTGCTTATTTTCAGTTTCATTTTTGTATTGAGTGTCTACTGTGACATTTCTCCATGCTTTAATGTTCAAAAAGCTTTTTATTTCTCCCATACTGCCTGTGCTGTGCGTTTCAGGCAGGGGGGGGGGGGTAGAAACTCCCTTCTGGACACTATTAACTAATGATACGTTGACATTTACCAGGATCGTGAACCATTAATCCAGCAGCATTAAACATGATTTATATTTGGCATGATATCAGCTGCTGAAACTCACTGACTTTTTTAATCCTCTGGCAGTAGCCGCGGCTGAATTGCCCAGCTTGCTCTCGGGCTACGTGTCCACTGCGCAAAAGCGGCAGCAAGCACAATCTGGGTTAATCTGTTTGAGCAGCAGCAGCAGCATGGGGAGGGAAGGTGACTTTCCTCTGCTGGATGCTGCTGAGGCCTTACCTTCCAGGTGTTGAAGAACTTGTCTCTCCAGTCTTCAAAGATGTCCTCCTTACCCTCCAAGATGCTCACCCCTGCAGGAGAGAGGAGACGTTTAGGTCCAGTTTGAGTTGATTTAAAAACGTGTGTAAGGACCGTGATGGATTACTAAATGGGCATTCCGGGCAAAGGCACAGGGGCCCAAAGTGTCAGGGGCCTGACTTACAAAATGTTGTTGAAAAATAATCAAACAACTATGAATGATTAAAAATGTCTACAAAAGATAAATAAAATAACTTTATAGGTGCAAATCAACCACATTAAGACGGTAAATGACTGAAAATGGACTCAAATTGACGAAAAGTATATTCACATAAGGACTTTTCACGAAAGAAGATGCAAAACCACCATGAAGGACGCAAAACAATCACGTGCAAAACACACACAAAACAAGCAAACTATACTACATATAAACTTGCCCCACAAAGATGCCAAAAAGATTCTAAATGAATAATGATAAATACAAAACCACCACACAAACATTCAAAACATCTACAAGTAGACACAAAGACAGATGTTAATTTACTAAAAATAGATGTTTAAGTTTGGGTGTCTTGTTTCGAAGGAAAGAGGGAGGGTGAGGGGGTCCTACATTTTTGAGCCCAGGGGCCTAAACTCTCAAAATACGTCCCTGACTCACCCGGCATGATATTTGACTGAGGGATGACCTTCACAAGAAACCTCATTAAACCTCACTTTTGTGTTTCTTTGTTATGATTGCATGCTATTTCATATTGAATCAGCCTGAGGGCATGTTGTTGAAGCAAATATTCTGAACATGTGTACAAATGTCCCTGCTCTGTAGTTTGACATGAATCGTTTTAGAGATATTAGGAGTTAGTTATGTGCACGTGAATTGACAAAGCCCTTAATTGTCTTCACATTAGATTGGATTCACCATCAGGCTGTTTTACCTGTGTAGAAGGCACTGGTGGCCAAAGGCGACGCGAAGCTCTGGTCCAGCAGGAGTTTGCGTAAAACCATTCCAGCGGACTTCCCGGGGAACCGTCTCTCCAGGGCTCGCAGCCAGAAGTAATTAAAGTTCCCATGGAAACTGATTGCTACAATAGCCACGTTGCGAGTGTGTTTCCAGTCAATGTTATCCTCTTGAGCTACGAGCTGATGGACCAGGTCACCGCCGGCGAACAGGCACCCATACAGAGTGACATTGGCCAACCAGGGAAACCTTTTGGCGGCCTCTTTGAGCACTACCCTCCTCATATTGGCACCACTGAAGGGACGCTGTGGCTCCTAAATTGACGCTGTGAGGTCCTTGAATGTTTTTTCAGCCATCAAAACGTAGGCATAGCGGTTAAACTGGTCTCACCACGGCCGGATGTCAGTCTGCTGGCCGGCACGACGCTATCCATTTGTGCGCAATAATTAGAGAGGGATTAAAAGGCTCCACTGGCTGCGGCAATATCACACATTACCGCTTCTCAAATGAGTAATGAGAAATACACACTCATATGCGTAAAACCTGCCATGGCTCTAGTTGGTCACTTGGAAAGTCTTTGAAGTAGCGCGTCCTCGAATTACGCATGCGTAAAATCCATCAATCCACCATATCCTTATATAAAGGAGACACGGAAGAACAATCTCAAGAGGAACAATAATATAAATCTAGATATTTCTGTCTGCTTTCACTCTCAGTGAATCAGGTGCCTGTCAAACAAGTCCTGCCGGTCGAGCTCTAATCTGAGGGATTGTCCCGGGACGCTCAGACGTATAGCCTCAATGACCGTGTACGTAACTACGTCACACAGCATTAGTTTGCTGTGCAGTGATCTGCGGTAAGAAACTGTAATTACATTTAAGAAGCAGCTGGGCCATACTACTTTGACCTAACATTGAACGTTGACCCTGTTGCTCATGTATGTGCTGAGCAAAGGAATGTGCGTAAGAATAGCCAGAAAGGCATGCTGGCCCGCATACTGAAAAGGTGTTGGTATTTTTGGCTACATAATGTTCTTTAAATGGCATGCCTTATAGTATTGGAATACAAGTATTGGAACGCAAGTGTAAGTGAATATCCCTATTTTTACTATGATAATCATAATATCCATCTATTTAAGCACACCATTTCTGTATAAAATGATATGTTTCAAATATAAAACTCATTCAATTGAGACTTTATTTGCCTCATCTTCGGATCTTTCAAACATACTCTACTGGTTATTAGGTTAAACATAATTACAAAAAGGAATACATTAAATTAAACATGATACATGTATTCCAAAGGTGGGAGAAGTACTCCGATGTTGTACTTGAGTACAAGTAGAAGTACCAGAGTGTAGGAATACTCTGTTACAAGTAAAAGTCATGCATTCAAAATGTTACTCAAGTAAAAGTACAAAAAGGTATTAGCATCAAAAATATACTCAAAGTACTAACAGTAAAAGTGCCCATTATGCAGATTGGTCCATTTTAGAATAATATATGATATGTTTTGATTATAATTATTGATGCATTAAAGTGTTATCAAAGCTGGTAAAGGTGCAGCTAGTTTTAATGACTAGTGAATGAATACTGCAGGGTAGCTTGTGAACTCAGGTGGAACTAAAGTCTGATTTAAGACTTGATTATATTTCCCATCATTCATCCACATCTGTAAAGTAAGTAAAGGGACAAATATATGTAGTGGAGTAAAAGTACACTAGTTACCCCTGAATTGTAGTGGAGTAGAAGAACAAAGTAGCATAATATGGAAATACTCAAGTAAAGAATAAGTATCTCAAAATTGTACTTAAGTACAGTACTTGATTAAAGGTGGGGTAGGTAAGTTTCAGAAACCGGCTCGAGATACACTTTTTGTTATATTCCATGGAATGCTCTTAACATCCCGATAGCAATGAATATCTTAAGTGCTTTGACAAAAAATCCATAAAAAAATGTCATCTGTAGAAGCCGTAATACTGTAAAAAGTACAACCAATCCGTTTAGCCGGCCCGGCTAAAATAACTGGATGGTACGGTGGCCCTGAAGTGCAAGACACCACAGCATTTCACAAAACACTACAGCATTTCAGAAAACACCACAGCATTTCACAAAACACCACAGCATTTCACATTGGACGGAAAGGGTATTCCTAAGTTTAGGGAGAACACTTCTTGTTTGTGATTGGACAGAGCCAGCCAGAGAAGCACTGCTGTGATTGGTTGTTTTTGCTGCCAGTCAAGAAATGACGCTTGTGATTAGCCCAACACATCAGCCGTTAGCTCAGCTGTTAGCACACACTCAGAGCTCACAGCTCCTCATATCTGTTCAGAAACTGGACAAAAGTTAAACATGTACAAACCACAGACTGTCTATGTCATGGTGAATACAGTCGCTGCTTTATTTATGTCTGTATGACGTTGTTGTGAGCGTGGACGGAGCAGCTACAGGTTAGTTTAGCATATATACAGTCTATGGTTTAGCCTGATGGATCCGATTCCGATAGGATTTACATGGAGATACGGCCCGCCCCCTCTCCAGCGTCTTGTTTGAATGACAGGAGTAAATACAGAATTAATGCTTTATTAACTCATGGTTTGTAAGGGGCTTATCTCCATGTAAATACTATGGTAGACCACCCAATATTCGCATCGCTCTAATCGCTCGAGTTTCACCGCGGCTGTCAGCTGTGTTTGCTCCTGTCAATGCTGTCATTCAAACAAGAGGCGCTGGAGAGGGGACGGGGCGTATCTCCATGTAAATCCTACAACAAAATGAACATATTTGACCGTGATTTAATTGTAATACACGTTTCAAAGTGATGCCGAAGTAACTACATACTGATAGCAGTTAGTAAAAACCATGAATTAACGCTTTGACAAGTCTGCAGACAAGACGGCAGGCGAAAAGCTTTTAAAATGCGTGTTTTCTGAATCGGATTCATCAGGCTAAACTAACCTGTAGCTGCTCCGTCCACACTCACAACATCATACAGACATAAATAAAGCAGCGACTGTATTCGCCATGACATAGACAGTCTGTGGTTTGTACTTGTTTAACTTTTGTCCAGTTTCTGAACAGATATGAGGAGCTGTGAGCTCTGAGTGTGTGCTAACGGCTGATGTGTTGGGACCATACGTTGTGGGACCATGGTTGGGACATATTTTCGCTGTCGGGTGTTGACCAATCACGAAGCGTCATTTCTTGACTGGCAGCAAAAACAACCAATCACAGCAGTGCTTCTCTGGCTGGCTCTGTCCAATCACAAACAAGAAGTGTTCTCCCTAAAGGAATACCCTTTCCGTCCAATGTGAAATGCTGTGGTGTTTTCTGAAATGCTGTGGTGTCTTGCACTTCAGGGCCACCGTAGAATGGCCTACCTGCCTGTCAGCCTTCCATCGGTGCACACATTTATCTCGTGCCCTCATTGTTCATGTGCGCGTTCTTGTGTTTTGGAGGAGGGGCTCTATAAGGAAGTGGTAGATTTTCTCCGGTTGTGTATTTTCAAATTCTAGCGATCTCGAGCCGGTTTCTCAAACTTACCTACCCCACCTTTAACTCTAGTTACTTCCCACCTCTGATGTATTCAAGCAGCAAGCCAGAACACATGCAGTTTCCATGTTGTGCCAATAGAGGGCGAAGTTACTCCACAAAGGGCCTGCAGGGGCTAATGTTTCTGTACAACAAATAACGCTATGCAAATAATGCAATGGTTGACCGAGGCTGAAGTCACATACACTTAATAAATATGATAGCAAAGAATGCAAGATATTACAGTAATGTAATAAATACATAGCATCCAATTATTTATTTTTTAAAGATTTGTTTTTCTACTATATTTATATTTAAAGATGCTCAATTTTCAGTAGGCTACAATTGCAATTTGTACAATTCACAAAACTTTCCATTTCTGCAAAAAACATATCCAAAACAAAGCAAAAGTGCACAAATGTTTACATGTAGTCGCGTAAAAATAATACATAGATCTATAAGGTAAAAAGTGAGGACATATTACTGACATTAAACATCACTCTAAATTAAAAAAGAAAGAACACAATAAAAGTAAATAAATACCAAGCTGCAACATACATTTACATTACAAGTCTAGATTTTAATTAATTTCATCAGGAGGTTGATTAGGGACGGGTGAACCGAGCATTCCTCACTGCGATTGGCTTATTTTCTTGTCGATCATAATGATCTTGTCGCTGATTGGCTGCTGGCCTAGAATCCTCGGAAGTGTCATTTTTGTACTTGAGCAAAACTTCGGCATATCTATCGGTGGTGTGGCGTTGGCTTCTATCTGATTCACAACTTTTGGAAATAAATGGCCACTGAAAAGCTCTAAAACAGGTATGTTTCTCCACCTAACAAGATTAACTTTTCATTTCAACCAAATAGCAGATAGTGTCTTGTGTAGTTTATTGTGTTTGCTCTCCCAAACATGGTCTGAGTTTGATTGTCTTTTGGCCACAAGCTAGCCAACTTTCCTCCTGTCTTGAAACGTTTCTCAGTAACGACAACACGCCTATCTAACTCGTAAACGTGTCTTTCATAAATTGTAGCTTATCTGAATCCTCTGAATCAACAGCAACACACTTTTACTCTCATTTAACGGCTGATACTGACAACTTTCAGTTTGCCTGTTATTGTCATCATCTTCTTCCACAAAAATGCAACGTGACCACCATCTATTAAAGTTCTAATTTCAAGGATAAAGAAGGCGCTTTGAGAAACAGCTTTCAAACCGAATTAGCTTAAATACAATCTTCATTCAGGCAGACCCCATTTTTTATGATTGTGATGTGTCTCAATCTGCTGAGAGGAGCTAGAACTTTGAAATGGCAGATTTGTGAAGGGAGTTTGGTAGGGGTTCTCCCCTCACGCGACACATTAAGATAATCAGTACTGTATCCAACGACCTGCGTCCTCGTGACATTCCCACGGAGCAATTATACACCGTAAATCTATTTTGCATTTTACATGTCTAAACTTCCATAAGCAGACCCAATACTGCTGGGTAAAGGTTTAACTTTATGAAAATAACTGTAAAATACGGAAGTGTTTGTAAGCGAGTTGAGACATGTCTGCTGTCTCTTCTTGTCACTGCTCTGCTCTAATAATAATAATAATAATTTTTGGTTGCACTTCAATGCATTTCATAACTTTGCTGTTTGTCAGAGCATGTGCAGCATGCCTGAAGGAGTTACATGCTGCTTCTTTACATTCTCTAACGGTTATTGAAAGATAAAACATACAATTCAAATTAGGTCATAACTTTATATGATGCATTCAAGTGCTTAACAATAGTATGTCTATCAAGCTTCCAGTATGAGCACTCAAAAACAGCCAATATGCTCATGAATGTTGAGGAGAATAAAACAAAATGATGAACATGCACAACCCAACCTTTTTGTCAAGTCTGTTTTAAACCGTCCTATTTTGTTACCTTTTTATTCTGGATTGTTTCTCAAATTCAATATGAAATGGCTTTCCTTGCTAGTTCATACAGAGCTTGTTTTAAGACTTGTTTGCCAAGACAGGGTTGTGTCACTGCATATTTGTAATACCGTGAACAGTGTGACAGACCTGTGAAGGCAAGACAGTAGGACATCATTACACAGGTTGACCTAAATACTCTACAAAAACACTCTACCGCGTTAACTCTCTGGCTTTCATTTCTTCATACAAAAGCATCAAGAGTACAGGTTTGTTTCTTGCCAAACCCATCATTTATTATACTTTTATACAGGCAAAATATAAAACTGAACCATTGTTATTATCGTGGGAAAAGCCGACAAGAGCTGATAATGATAAACAACCCCCAACAAGCTTAAAGAACAGTCATTTACTTTAGTTTTGATGCTCTTCATATTGCTATTTTTTTGCTGCACCAGAATCAGGTTGATGGCATCGTAGGTTTACAAATACAAGGAATTGCAAATCAAATCAAATCAAGGTTTATTTATAAAGCACATTTAAAAGCGCTGTACATGTAATAAAAAGTTAAAAACACATTACTACAATTAAAATAGAAGACAATAAATGACAACAGATATATAAAAAACACAGGGAAAAGTCAGGAGTCGTGCTCCGCTCTGACTAGAAGGCCAGGGAGAGGAAGTGTGTCTTAAGAGTAGATTTAGAAACCCCCAGGGTCTGGGCCGACCTCACATGGAGGGGCAGAGTGTTCCAGAGCCTGGGGCCAGCTGCTGCGAAGGCTCGGTGCCCTCGGGTTTTGAGCCTGGTATTGGGCACTACCAGCAACAGCTGGTCAGCAGGCCTTTTTCACACCAATTTGCTTTGGTGTGAAATATCGCTCGCAAACTGTACACAAAACCTAAGATGTAAAAAAGGAGCAAATATTGAGTGTGTTTCACTCATTAACAACGCTACACAGTGCAACAAAAACGGACACATTTAAAAAAAAAAAAAAAAAAAAAAAAGAAGCTTTGTCATTTATAGTGATTGTGCGGTAATGATCTTATGTGTATTTTTAATTATCTGTACACGATGACATCTGTTGCATGTCTGTGTGTCCTGAGAAAGGAATCCTTCCCTAGTAGCTCTCCCTGATATTTCTTCAATTTTGTTCCCATTTGTGATATTTAGCTATATATATGAGTAACATGTCATTGATTGATATTACATATTTTGGCTTGCTTTGGTGCCTCAGTTTTATTAAGGCGGGAAAACACCCTGAAATCACAGGTAATGTTTCCAATAAAGTTTTCTGGTGCTGAGTTCTAAAATGTACAGGGTGCTTTCGTATTTACCCTAGATAGATTTTCATAGTCCCTGTTTATGTATGATCCGGTTATGGATTTAATCGAGAGACAGTATATTCACCGCAGTGTAATGTAAGATGCCCTCCTGGGTCACGTGATGATGATACTGTGTATAGTGCATCAGGCGCTACTTCCTCTTATGCTGCTGTAAAGGAAGCCGGCCGGCCGCAGCCGGGCCAGGTTGTGTCATTACTTTCAGCTCTGAGGAGGGTGCGTCTAAAAAGAAAGTAACTTTTAGGCCTTAAATATCTGCAGAACAGAACGCCTATTCCTCCCATCATGCATCATCTTGTGTCAAACAGGAATTGAGCATATTACAAATACAATTCATAATTTAACAAGGCACTAAAAGCTTACTTTACTAAAGGCACGAGTGATCATTCAATGTGAAAATGTATCATTAGGTAATCATATCGTCAGGAAATGATATATCGTGATGCAGAAAAAGGTAATAAATTGAAAAATAGAAACCCATACAAAGTCAAATTGGACAGATAGACGTTTTTTTATGGTTTGGTTTTTCTATCACATTTAACATGACCACTTGCTTCATATAAACAAACTTAAATACTCTCGCATTAGCCGGATGCCATTATGTGTCTGATTACTCTGTATTTGTGTGTGCAGGCAAATCACTTTTTTGTCCTCCATCATTTCACTTGAAACTGACAAAAAATGTGTGGACTGCTGAGGGAATAAAACTGCTTCAGTATTCTAAGGTCTTGAACCCTAACTGATTCTGAACAATGAATATTTAAAAGAATGCCTCACTGAAAATAAGTGTGAAATACACTATGGGTTTGATAGTTTATTGTATTTTGTTATATATTGTTCAAACAGTGTTTCTGTGAGATGTGTTGACGCTGTTGTAAACTCTCCTAATCTGTTAAAGTGTGTGTGACTGCGAGACATTAGCTCTGACATTACAGCTGTTACTTTGTTCTGTGCTATCAGTTTCCGTAAATACAGTGACCGGCTTTTACATTATCACACAGCCAAAATAATCAAATGCAGAATTATTCAAGCGATATTTGATAGGGGATGTGAAGGCCACAGGAAGTAGCTTAACAAACTGCTGAAGCTATCATGTGTTTTATTTTAGTTTTGTGGTTATCCAAATTGTATTAAAATGTCAGTATCAATGTTGTCCTACGCAGCAGAGTCCTGAAGTGCTCCTAACGGGCTGGTAGAGCAGGAAGTGGTGGTTCTTGTTGCATCACTTCCCCTGCCAGTCGAATGCTCTGCATGCAGTGTTGTACCTTGTAGTTTGTGTGGTGGAGGATGCAGGCTGTGATGCATTTCACTCCATATACTTGTGCACTCTTTGTTATTTTGAGCCTTATACTAAAATAGTTTACAGGGGCCCTGTCTAAGTTCATATTAGTAGTGTGTGCCTCTCCTGTGACACGTCCACATGCTTTAATGTCCAGAAAGCGCTTTATTTCCCCCTGCTGCCTGTGCTGCAGCACCCCTCTGTCGGCCGGCTCTATGTAATTGGTGAATTGTCCCGCCCCTTAGCCCCTATCACGCACAATTTGTTGTAGCGCTAGCCGATAGAAGCGTGAGTGTAACGTAGTGATGTCATTATGTTACAGAAGTAAACAAATGATTCCAATGGAGGCGTTGCAGGAGTGTGTGGGAGAGAAACTCCCTCTGGATGAAAGTAAGTAGTGTGTCTGGTTCCAGGTTCTTCTGCATGTGTGGTTGTATCTTGTAACTAATCTTCCTCCCTGTGTGTCAGGAGGTGGGAGGATGTCAGTGGAGGTGGACTTGTTGCTGCAGGAGGCCAAAGAAAGCATCGAGGCGGCCCAGAACTACCGCAGTGAACTCCAGCAGCGCCTCAATGGCCTCAACCAGGCCCGCAAACAGGTAGCACGCTCACAGCCCTGCACACGCAAAGATGTAGTCCAAAATACTTTATTCTACATATGTTATTTAAAATGATTCTTTATTAAGCTTCTTGTGCAAGTTGTATTGTTTAAGAGGGACACAGGTTCTCACAAATTGTTGTGTGGTCACTTTAAGAGTGTATTTAATTGTTTACATTTCAGAAATGCATATTGTGACTCATCCATGTGTGTATATGTAAAGAGCTTTGAGTCATTGATAATGCGCTATAATAAATGTAAGGAATTATTATTATTATTATCCATGTTCTGAAGCGAGGTGGATGCTTCCAGCAGATCATTTTAAGGATATGACTTCTCAAACATTGCATGCAATGATTCTGGATCATGGAGAGCAACCATGTATTAAGACTCGAGGCCTCCATTCAGTCTTCTCTTAAGTCATCACCCAGGTCCATTATCTGCGGTCTCTTACACCTTTAAATGAAGGTAAAGAAATGTTAAATACTGTATCATATTATTGGCCTTTTACATAGTTTATAAAGCTTAAGAAGTAGGAGCAATTACTTCCACCTGGTAACTAAAGTGGGGGAAAAGTACAATATGTGCCTTGAAATGACATTAGTAGAAATATAAAGTTGCATGAAATGGAAATACTTTAGTAGCACTAACTCAAATGTGCACTTAAGTACAGTAGTGGAGCGAATGTACTCAGTTAAATGTTACCGCTGATGGTGGATCTGGATGGTTCTACGCTCTCGGGTCAATAAGAAGTGTGTTGGCCCCTGACCCGCTCCCTCCCAGGAGAACATTCTCTCTCTCGGCTATCTCTTCCTTCCCGCTGTCTAGATTTACGCCTCCAGCTGCTCGCTGTAAACAATGCTGCTATTTCCTGTTGCCATAGAGGAGAGAGAACAGGCCAGACTCTGACCCAAAACTAGGCATGCTCCGATAGCCAATTTTGAGGAATCAGTATCGGCCGATCCGATCGAGTGGGCGGGGCCTATGGGGATCTTCCATTTAAAGTGATGTTTAACACTCAGTTAATGGGGCTCATTCACTGGCGCTTGCACAAACAACAACCAACATCATTATTACATTCAAATGAAGTACATTATTCAAGTTTACATTAACTAATAACACGGGCAGTGGCGTTTCTATATGTACAAAAGTGGTGGGGCACAAACACTTAGATGTCTATAAGCTTCTGCAGTGAGGTTCATGGCTGGTGAGGCACTGACTCTTCAGGTTTACAAATATTATATTTTGACCTAAATCAAAATATAATATTATTTTCAAACGCTTTTTTTGTCTGATGCTTCAATTAATTTTAAACAGACAGTTCAACAGAAGGATACCCAAAAAAGTTAATGTTATCATTTAAATATTTAATTGTTCTCTCTTAGTAAGATCCCATTTTCAATAAAATTGCAATCTTACCTTGACTTGAAGATGAAGTCCATGTGCCTATCCTTCTGGACAAAAATCTCTTATTACTTTTTTGTAAAAGTCCTCCTTATGTTCTTGTAGTTTCAAAAGTCTATCATAAATCTAATCGATAGATTTATGATTCGAAAATGATGAAGTAGGGTAGACATGTGGATATTATCCTGCTGAACAAAACGTGCATTTATCTACGGTAAAAGGTTTGTTTCCCACAGATCTTATTTGGAGCTATTTTCTAAAATCCTATGGAGAAACCTCATTGCTTTTTTGTTGAGGGAACCCATGCGCAGCTTACTTCCTGGTTTTAGGACGCGTCTCTCGTCTCCTCTTCACAGACTACACTTTTCGCGGCACACGTACTTACAGCCAATCAGCTCTGAATTATGTGAGATGAAGTTTGGTGGGGATGGCAGCTCAGTGCCCCTATGGTCATTATTTTGTTGCCGCACACATTGAATAGAAAAAGACTCCGAGTATTCGCAGTGTAGTTTTTACAACTCCCATTCACTCAGACCAGGGATGGGCAAATGGCTGGAGCGACACTACAGTTTATTGATTTCATATATTGTATGATTTGGACCTACGAAGTTCTTAGAGGTGCAATACTACACAAACAGCATAAATGAATCCAGGAAACATCACTCGCACGCACGCACAAACGCGCACACACACACAATGAGAAAGAGAGGCGATCCCAGAATGTGTTTGAAAACTGGGACAATACTATCACTGCAGCATCTTGTCCTTGTAAGAGGAGTCGTCCAAACATTCGCCTGGTCGTCTCCTCCCATGTTTGACATGTTTGAATGGTTTCATGTCGGCTCGTATTTTTAGTTTGAATATTATTTTTGGAATCCACAAATATTGTGCCTGTGTCACACTGATAGTCGGCAGGAAGTGATGCCTTGTCCCCAGTGGAAAGGTCCCTGTGTCTGACACACACACACACACACACACACACACACACACACACACACACACACACACACACACACACACACACACACACACACACACACACACACACACACACACACACACACACACACACACACACACACACACACACACACACACACACACACACACACACACACACACACACACACACACACACACACACACACACACACACACACACACACACATACCATGTATACATCACTTCAGGGGACATTACATTGACTTGCATGCATTTCCTGGAGACTTATCCTAACCTTAACCATAACCAACACATGCCTAACCCTTAACCTTACCCTAATCCTAAACCTAACCAAGTCTTCACCCTAAAATTAATGATCCCCCTTATGGGGACCTCCAATTTGTCCCCATAAGGGAAGCCAGTCCCCACGCGTGACTATATAAACAGATTTAGGTCCCCACAAGTATAGTAATGCTAGACCACACACACACACACACACACACGCACGCACGCACGCACAGCTCAGTGTGTATTCTGGCAAAATCCCAATGGTGTGCGTGTGTTCTCATCGTCATACTGTCCCTGCTTTATCGGTGCAGCAGTTGTCAATCAGCATTCTGTTTCCTGCCATCTTTTTGTCGCTCCTTCTGTGTACACACATTGTGAAACCTGTGTATGTGTGTCGGTGTTTAAAAGTGTGTTTTGCAAAGAGGAACTGAAACACGACCTCTACCGCTGATCCTATCAGCTTCCTGACAAGCTGCTCGTCAGTGAGGGTAGTCTGTGCTTACACTGTGTCACATGAGGTTGGATTATTTTGTAAATGCTCATAATCATCAAATAGAAGCTGTCTTTAGCTGTCGACAAGAGTACATGTGTTCCAAAGACACTGACATGATCCGATTTAGAATGGCCCTATTGTGCTCTTTGGGCTTTTCCCTTCCGGTAGTGTATTATATAGGCTCATGTTTATGGTCTGCAAAGGCTAAAATCCCAATGGTCCATCCAGAGGGAGTTTCTCCCCCCCCCTCCTGAAACGGCTCCATTGGACTCCTTTGTTTAGTTTTAGAACATAGTGACATCACTATGTGACAATTGCATTTTTATTGGCATGTACTCTAACACCTTGTATAGGTTAAGGGTACGTGATAGGTTAAGGGGCGGGACATCTCTTAGCAGTTGACCAACCACAACAGAGCCTGCTAGCTAACCAATCAGAGCAGACTGGACTCTGGTTTCAGACAGAGGGTGTATGCAGTATGAGAACAAAAAAGACCTTTTTGAACAATAAAGTATGTAAACATGTTGCGGTAGAGGCACTAAATACAAATATGAAGCTGAAAATGAGCAGAATGTCCTCTTTTAAATGAGTTTTATTACCGGCTTGGATCTCTAGGTTTAACAAAATATGAATGTGAAGCCAAATCATGAAGTTTCATACCAGCTAACAATCTTTTTACCTTTTTACTAGGTGGTGGTAAATTAGCCTACTACCTATCCTACTAGGCTAAACATCCTAAACTATCATTTATCATAGTATACTGACAAGGAATCATTTACGGCAGTTTGATGAACTTTTATACACTCTTTAAAATAATCAGTAAGTGTAGTAACCCTTTATCTTTGTTCCCTCTGCCCTTCAGGTGCGGGGTAGCTCGGGTCAGGCCCGCGAGGCGCTGCGGCGGCACTTCACTGAG
Source organism: Pseudochaenichthys georgianus (assembly GCF_902827115.2). Lineage (NCBI taxonomy): Eukaryota > Metazoa > Chordata > Actinopteri > Perciformes > Channichthyidae > Pseudochaenichthys > Pseudochaenichthys georgianus. The sequence goes on from NC_047510.2 coordinate 7,534,572, forward strand.
CTGCAGGCGGCGGCCGGTCGGCTGCTGACGGAGCGGCTGGCCACGCTGCTGGCCGAGGTCGACGCCATCGAGGCGGACAGCGTCAAACCTCTGGACGACTGCCAGAGCCTCATCGAGCACGGGGTGAGCCAGGCCGACGAGCTGCTGAAAGAAGGTGGGGCTCTGAGATGCAACGTTACGGTACTCTGCTGTTTGACAGTCAACACAACTAATTGACTGTATTGAACAACATTGATTATTAAGTACTAGAAATTCTCTTTTCTTTCTTTTTACAATTGTATTTGTGTGAGTGGAGCCGTCAGCCTTCATAGAGACCCACGATTAAACTATTTAGATTGAATATCCGCCAATAGAAAATCCTACATGTGCTGAATATTTAAAGACAGCCTCGGTCTCTGCAGGGGAAGCCGCTCTGCGCTGTGGTCTCGGGGAGAAGGAAGACAAACTGGGCAGCTTCACCAAGAAGGCCATGCACATCCATCTGGACAGGTAGGACAGCTAGGGAAATATACACTTTGTATTGTGCTTGGAAAGATACACAAAGGTACTTAACATGGCAGAATCCAAATAACAGTGAAAGTATCAAATATAAAATACATAATATTAGCGTAAAAACTGTTGTATTACATTATTTATAACATTTAAGAAAGGGGATTCTTAGATTACAACACATTTCCCTGCTGAATAGATGAATAAAGGATTAATATATTTTAATATTCTATGATAAAATCCCTTTACCTTTAGGCCTTGATGGTGTTTCTATCTGTTGTGGTGTGTGTTTCCAGCCTCCCGGAGGTCCCAGCATTGGTGGACGTGCCGTGTGTTTCGGCCCAGCTGGACGACTCCCTGCTGGGGATGCTGAGGGACCGCGTGTCCCGCCTCGGCTCCGTCTCCGCACACCCCCCCGTCCAGATAGACGAGCTGCAGGAGAGGCCGGGCAGCGTGCTGGCCCGCTGGTGTAAGGTCAGCAAGAAAAAGATTAGAGAAAACACTTGGGTCTGATCAAATGTTCTTTCCTGCAAACATATCTCTGCTTATATGTGTGTTCTAGAAGGGGTACTAATGAATACATCATTATGTTTATAAGGGGGCTATCAAATAGACATGTTGATTTTGATTAATTACATATATATGAGCTTCCCAGTCAGCTGCTGGATAATGAATGGAAAAAAACAACTTCCCTATTTTATTTTTGTAATGTGAAGTGAAGATAAATATTGATGTATGCATTAATTTAGATGAACTATTCACAAACCATAATATTCTTTTTTTTGTTGCTTGGCAGCCCTTATATATTTACATTTGTGCACTGTGATATTTACTAATGTATATGGATATTCTTTATTTTTACAGCATTATTTTTACGTTTTATTTAACATTTATTTGAAATATTTTTGGTAGCTTCTGGTAATGTTGGTAAGATATGGTAAAATGTCTTATGTCTCTTAATGGATGATATTTTTTTATATTTTATATTCATATTTGTATCTATATTGTGCCCTATAATGTAGATCTATTTGCTTTACCATTCGTGTTGATGTTCATGTATTTATTATTTCTCGTGGGCATCAGGTGGATGAGGACTTCGCAGCAGCAGATTATCGGCTGCAGTACCGGCGCTCCGGCAGCGGGGGGGGTCAGTTCGAGGACGCGTACATCGGTCGCGATTGTGAGTTCCTGGTTCTGCACCTCGACCCCCACACAGACTACCAGTTCAGAGTGTGTGCCCGCGGGGAGGGGCGCACCGAGTGGAGCCCCTGGAGCATCCCCCAGACGGGCTACACCACCCTCGCACCGCACGGTGGGTACAGCTCAATATACAACTAGAAACACATGATCTAATAAATCTATCTGTATATTTAAAAAACCCTCTTATGTATACTTTGTAAGTAACACTTTTGTTCATCATGTTGAGTGCTCTGATTAGAACATACAAAAAGTTGAGAATGAATGCACACACACACACACACACACACACACACACACACACACACACACACACACACACACACACACACACACACACACACACACACACACACACACACACACACACACATATACATACATAGTTAAATACAACTACACACTATCATCAAAACAATGTTGTGTTTGGACCTATTAGCACCACGCGTGTTATTGTCTAATTTCTGGTCTTTTTCACATTCTACATTTGTTCATACAGTATATGGTAACATATAGGCCCATAACTTTGACCTAGTTGCTCAGTGTGTACTGTCCTCACTGAGCTCAGGCACCTGTAGCCTTGGCTGCTGTGCTCTGTGTTCTGTCTCCCTGTTCCTGCCTGTTGGCGTCAGCTGATAGAGGTGTTATGGTGCTGTGCCTGTTTTATCTTGTTATGCAGCATGTTGATGCTTCTCTCAGAACCAGCTAAATACGTGGGTCTGGGGTAGAGACCGTTGTGTCACCTCGTGGCACAGCACAGGTCTTGTCAGTTCTCCGGCCGTTAACTCCATAATAAACCGTCAGTGTTTGCCATCAAAGTTCCAGCTCTCCCCGTCTCTGAGCTTCGTCTCCGTTGCTTCAGAAGTTTCCATCACAGTAATGCATTGTTGCCAACTCTCACGCTTTCACTCTCAATCTCACGCTCTCACGCTGCCCAAACTATTCTCACGCCAAAAACAAGATGAACCGGCGATCGTTTTTGGTTGGTTATTTACAATGTTGAGTTGACAGCTGCTCAAGCTGTGGATCCGCCCCCACCACTCTTAACAACGTTAACAGACAGCAGAGCAGTGGGAGCCGGTTGGTCAATCCCCGACCTGTATTGCGCATGCTCAGATCTAAGATCCAGTAGAAATGATAACAAAGTAAAAGTCTGCTGATTATTGTTCTACTTGGCCAAAATAGAGCCAAAGAGTATATGAGAGTGAGAGTGCGTTAATATATATTTAATATATTTGGCAGTTTGGAGTAAGTCTGTAGATTTGTCTGTGTGTGTGTGTTTCATGTATACTATAGGCCTCTCACGATAATTAATTTTGTTGAATACATTTTCCCGGAAATGATTGCGATAAACAATAATATTGTCGGCACCGTTGTATGACTATTTTAGACCACTGACATAATGACAATATATAATAATAATTCAAGTACATCCTTTCAAACTGCTAGTCACATCCTCATGTACACACGGCATCTATTGCACGCCTGTCCGTCCTGGGAGAGGGATCCCTCCTCTGTGGCTCTCCCTGAGGTTTCTCCCATTTTCCCTTTAAACTGTGGGATTTCTCTGGAAGTTTTTCCTTTTACGATGTGAGGGTCTAAGGACAGAGGGTCTAAGGACAGAGGGTCTAAGGACAGAGGGTGTCGTATTGTCATACTGATATTCTGTACACACTGTGAAGTTCACTGAGACAAATGTAACATTTGTGATATTGGGCTATATAAATAAGCTATTGATTGATTGATCATGTAAATGGAAATGTATCGAGGTCAGAAAAGTTATCGAGTTTATTTTTATTTATCGTACGATAAGTCAATGAATAGCTTATCGCGACAGGCCTATGCACACAATAAAACAGTGGAAACGTTGTGCCCTTTATAGTCTGTGTCCAATATTGTGTATTTGTATATATATATCCTATATATATGCTAAGGTCGCTCGCTACTGACACGATAGCAGAAAAAAAAAATCTCACTCCAGCCAGGTACCCCAAGTTCGCAGCCCTGCAGTAATGATGAATACAGTGGTTTAGCTGTGGGGAGGGGCACCCGGTCGAGAGCAGGATTGCAATGTAAATGGATGGATTAGTGTATAATATGGGTCACACTGCGCAAGCAAGTGGATTCTTTCTTCTCCATTGCTGAAGTTGTATACGTTCACCATTTTTGTATTGTATTTTCAACGTTAAAGTATTTTTTAATGTTTGAAATTAAACATATTAAATCAAAAATGTCAAACAATAAAAACAAAGTCCTTGCAACCTACTTTATTTCTTTTTAAATCCGGTGTGTTTTTACTCGCAGAGTGGTGTCCGGGCACTGAGGGCTACATCCTGAGCAGCAGGAAGAACATTGCCCTGCGCAACGACTCCTCTCAGGCGCGCTACCCCATCCTCTACTCCAACGCTCCCACATACTTCTGCGGCCAGACGCTCACCTTCAAGTAAGAACATGCAACCAAACACACTCAGATACTTAAGAAACATTTATATATCCCTATCAACTGAAACATGTGTTTTGATGATCTTTTTTTATACAGAGGTGTCTCTTTTTGTAACTTTGTAGCAGCTTAATGTTAAACCCTAATGATTTTGACACCCATCTTCATGTAAAAAATGAAAATGTAGGGAAATGTACAGTAATACAACTGTGTGTGTGTGTGTGTGTGTGTGTGTGTGTGTGTGTGTGTGTGTGTGTGTGTGTGTGTGTGTGTGTGTGTGTGTGTGTGTGTGTGTGTGTGTGTGTGTGTGTGTGTGTGTGTGTGTGTGTGTGTGTGTGTGTGTGTGTGTGTGTGTGGTGTGTGTGTGTGTGTGTGTGTGTGTGTGTGTGTGTGTGTGTGTGTGTGTGTGTGTGTGTGTGTGTGTGTGTGTGTGTGTGTGTGTGTGTGTGTGTGTGTGTGTGTGTGTGTGTGTGTGTGTGTGTGTGTGTGTGTGTGTGTGTGTGTGTGTGTGTGTGTGTGTGTGTGTGTGTGTGTGTGTGTGTGTGTGTGTGTGTGTAGGATATCTGCAGCAGGTCAGGTGGACCGGAGGGACAGTGTAGGCGTGTGTGTGGACAGCAGGAAGGGGGCAGAGTCGCTTCAGAGAGACCAGGCCGTCTGCATTTCCACCAACGGTACGCTCACACGTGCACAGTGTCATTTCATTTTTTTAAAGTGTGTCTTCATCAGGAAATAAATCAACCAAAGATTGTTGGTGCTCAACTTCAAAGTTGATGGACAATTCCCTATTGTTCACGTTTTCAAAATGTTTAAATACACTGCTCGAAAACATTTGACTCTTTTGGAAGACACAGCAAACCTTCAGGCAATGGCACGTATTAAAGTGCCATCCTGTGGGACCTCTGTAGGGTCCAGGTATCGCCTCATGCTACCAGTCGTGACCCTGACTCGAGCCAAATGCAAAACTAGTGAAAGAAAGTCAGAAAAGGTGAGGAGGTAAAAACCATTCCTATTTTGTCAACTGATCAACAACCCCCTCTGCTTAGCTGACCAGATCAATATCCCAGAAGTGTCGTTGACTTGATGCGATACTCTGATTAAAAGCATTCCTTACATGTTCTGCCTTGAAGTTCCCCATTGGCTTGGTTTGTTTAACTGTTGTAAATAAAACTAATTGCTTAAATGCTCTACGGTTTTTGTCCGGTTCTGTCATGTGTAGCATGATGGACGTTGATGTTAAACCATATCTATCATTATTGTAAGTGTTAGCTTCTCATGCAGCACGATGAGACAAACCACGGCAGCGGAGAAACATTACTTTACATTTTCAGGCTATTCAAAATACGCTTTGGCATTATTAAGTGTTGTTGATTTGCGCTCTGTGTAAGTACCCTCACCTTGCCGTGCTTCTCTCAGGCGCCGTGTTTGTGAACGGTAAAGAGATGACCAACCAGCTGCCGGCCGTCACCGTGGGCTCCGCTGTGACCTTCGACATGGAGGTGGTCAACCTGTTCCCCGTCAGCAACAACAACCTGAGCGAGGGCGGGAACTTCAAGCTGCGCGTCACCATCGGCTCGGGGAACAGGGAGGTGGTGTTCGACTGGCTGGTGGACCAGGCCGTGGACTGCCTGTTCTTCGGATGCTCCTTCGTCCACTCCGGCTGGAAAGTGCTGGTGTTTTAACGGAGAGACCCACTTCCACCTATTTTCTATGTTTTTTATCTTTACGGGAGATAGCAGGTCATCAGTGTATGCCACGGAGACGCTGTGTGCATCAAGTGAAAGATGGGATTCATTTGAGGTGCAGCTCCAATATTTCTAGTCATAATCTGTAGTCAACTTTGTTTTAGGTGCCTTTTACTAATTTGAAAGTTTAGTGTCCACATTTAGTGCATTATAACGGAAGTATATGATGGCCATCACTATTCTCTATTATGTTGTTGCAGCAATGTTGGTGTTGATACCATTTGCTGCACTCATTTGGTGCCATAATAAACATTAAAGACCACTTGAAAATTGAAAACAAGTTTCCAAAATACCACAATAAGACACAAGGACCTTGAGGAACACGATAGTAAAACTCCTGCCGTAATTTGAGATCAAATGCTTTTTGAAACTTTCTGCAGGAGTTGCATTTTTCCACAAGCACTTCAGTTCTTCAAACTGCTCAGAAAACCCCTTACAGCAGGGGTATCAAACTCAATTTCATCGCGGGCCACATTCGCATAAAGGTTGCACTCAAAGGGTCGGTTGTAACTATATAAATATATAATATATATATAAAATAATGTATTATGACATTATTGCATCTGAATTGGATTATTATCGGATAGGATAATAACTTAGTAATTAACTACGTCTGAAAGCAGAAGTCCAGGGCAAATAATTGCAAGTCTCTTCAGTGCGCATGTCACAAAACGAGATGCATTGTGGGACATGTAGTTTATGGGCAACCTGCTTCTGTAAAGTGGCATGTAACCGTATAATACACGTATTATATTCTTTGCAAGCTCTTGAGGGGCCACATAAAATGTAGTCACGGGCCGGATTTGGCCCCCGGGCCTTGAGTTTGAGACCCCTGCCTTACAGTATGGTCACTTAGGGAAAGCCATGCATCCTCTGAATGCCCTCAGACTCTAGGTAGGTTATCCTTGAGACCTTAGAAATCAAAGTCAGGTTTAAATATTTATCTTCTGCCGTTGTTCCTCACTTTTGAACAAAAGGTTTGTAGTCTGAAAACAATCCGTCATGTTGTCCCAGAGTTTCTTTAAAGGGGCCCTATTATGCCTTTTGGGGGTTTCCCTTTCCTGTAGTGTTTCATATAAAATCTGTTTCCTGAAGAGGGAGTTTCTCTCCACCCAATATTTGTAGATCATTTGTCAGGGTTCTCTAAATAACCACGTTACCGGAGATAACATCTCTCCATCCATGCAGCCCCTCTCAGCTCCTATTTAACCCTTGAAGCTGGGAACAGGGATTTTCCTTTTCCCTGTAAATGGTGTTTACTTGTGTGAATGTCAACATAGTGACTGTCTGCGAGGAAATGTGATCTGACTCTTTGTGAAAGCTCTTCTTCAGGGAGCCACTTTGGAGAAAATGATATTCTTGTTTTCGTCACAGCTTCTTTTTGGCTCTTCTCGGGCTAATGTTTACAGCTTTCTTTTCACGTGGCACCGTCCCTCACTGCGGGGAAGAGTTTGAGATAGCTGTTGATCTATGCATCGTCTTCATTTAGTAAAGTTTGACACCTTGTAGATGAAAAGCACATTGTTCTTAAGAGGCTGCATGATCATGTTTTATCTTTCCTTTGGTTTTTTTGGGAGCAGCAAAAAAGAACACTTTCTGTTTTGTTACCCATTCACTGTGAAAATCGGCTGGTATTTTTCTTCGTTTTCAAAATTTGATGTATGCCATTTTAAAGGTCCTAAAGTCCTAAAAAGTGTGTTTCTGCCTTCATTTCTCCGACGTTTGTTTAACCGCTGTAGTAAAACAGTAAAACACACAGCTCTAAGGAAGCCAGAGATGTTTTGAGAGTAGCCTAAAAAGATACTTAAAGGTCCAACGTGCTTCTTTTTGAGCTTCAGGCTGTAGAAATAAACTTTTATTTTTGTCTGAACTGTCACCTTGAGTTATTTTACATTAACAATCCTTAACAGTATTTACAAAACCTGCCGTTGTTGCGCCAGAATAAGAGTTTGGATTTCGAGAAGCATGTCAGCTGTGTCATTTAAGGGTGGTTGAATCTGAGCAATTATTGAATTCTGTCTAACTGTGTTTTGCCTCTGTTGATAGAAGTTTGATGAGAGGTCCTCTATCGAGTTGAGGTGAATCTACAAGTTATAAATTGGTTGAATTGAAGTCTAATCGTAGCCTACTTCTTAAAATATTTTCTTTTGTCCAACCAGCAGTAACAAACCCTTAAATATTTAAATAGAAAACAGAGCTGTTCTAGTAATTTCAATGTCTTTACAACAATTGTGATCCTGTTCTTCATTCCGGGTGACAACAGTAGCATCAAGAACACAATACTGAAGAAAAGTTGTGTTCTTGACGTTGCCGAAAAAAACGTGATGTTCGTCCAGCACACACTGCGCTCAGCTTCCAGAGATGTGTTTGTTTCTGGCTGACATTAAGCTCTTTGTTTTGTCTCTGGAGAACCTTGGATGGTACCTTTATATATACAGTCTATGGATGGTACAGATTTCCTGAAACCAGTGAAAAGAAAACGTAGTTCTGAAAAAGCGTGAACTGAGGAATTGCATCGTGGAAACAGTGACACCTGCTGGTCAAACCTCTGTATTGCATTTGTTTCACTGATGTCATTTTTGTTGTTTTGTTAAATAAAGGTCAAATTATGTAAACCAATCCCTTTCAGCTGAGTTGTGACATGATTGCAGAAGTGAAATAAATAAAGCACATGGTCGATAGTTGTACAAAATTGTTCTTTTATTAGAAAACCATTCTGACTCAACTTAAAAGTTCACAACGTCAAGCTGGTTTTTACATAAATGTAGAAGAAAAGTCTTAATTTTCTTGACATGGCTCCTCATCGTGTGCAAAATGCTGCTGGTCTCATGTGGGAAAAGTGGGCTGTATCTAAATTAAAAAGTGCTCTGCACGTCACTCAGAACTGTCACATGTGAACCAAACGGCAAACTAGATCCTGCTGAATTTCTCACCATCACACTTCTAAAGCTTTTGAAAAGTTGCACCATGAGAAGGTACATAAAGACTCTTCTGCATCAATGCCAGTCCATAAACTGTTCAATGTGAAGCAGGAAACTGAAACGCTCTCCTGGACATTGTGCTTCTTTCTGCTCCCGTTTCAAGGCAGTGAGATCGGGTCAGGTTTTGCAGAAAACTATTTGTTTTATTTTTACAAAAAAGAAAGCATGAGAAACAGCAGCAGAGCAACCTGCAGAAGATTCATCCCCTTTGGTGTGTGAACTAAAAGAAGCTATAACAAAAGAACTCATGTTGCTTTCCAAAACAGACATTATCCAAAGCTATATTGTGAGTTTCCCAGAGTCTTATGTACATAACGGCAGGAGGAAAAACCAGCAGAGAAATGAGACAAAAGATTAAATGAGTGGCAAGTTGATGGCCTCCCCTAACCCCTCTGAAGCTGGCCTGCAACTCTTTAGTATATACGCAAGTGAAAAGAAATGCAGATATTCCAGAGCCTTAGTGAGTGTGTGTTAGCAAAAGTCCCTCAACGATTATATGAAGTTAAAGCGACTGGAACGAGCACCTGGATTCATATATGAAAAAGAAACGGATGCTGAAAGAAGTGATCCTGTCAATTTATTTGTTGGGACGACTTCACCCGATTCCCCCCCAAAAAGGTCACCTCCTTTTCTGTGGAGGAGCTGTGTTTGAATGCATCGTGGCACCCAGAGTTTCTGAGGAGTAAACGGGGATCGAGCACCAGCTAACTGCATCTGATCATTCTGAGATTCAACTTATGAAGAACACTTCTACATTTCTAAAGGTAATGAAATGATAAACGTCTGACGCACCATGATGTAGAACAATGTCATCTCTCAGATGTAGCCTGCTTTTGAAAACGTGATTCCCTGCAGTAACCTGTGTGTTTGTAAGATTCGTGTATTGTCCTGTTGGGGATCTGATAGAGTTTAGATTCAGTTTGAAGCCGATCCAGAGCCGGGGACTTTCTGCTCGCTGGCCGCTCTCTCTGTCCCGTCCGTCTCCTCCTCTCCTCCGTTCTCCACGCAGCCTTTGCTAGTCCCCTCATTACAGGGTGTGTCATCGATCGCATCGAGCTCGGGATCTTGATCCATCTCCGGCTGAGACTCCACGGCCGTCTCCCAGTCCTCCTCTTCCTCCTCCTCCTCCTCTTCCTCCTTGTCGGTGTGAGGCTGGCTCTGCAGGAGGCGCAGGCGGGCCATGGCCTGGTCGATGGTCTGCGTGGTGACCAGGTTGAAGTCGTGCATGCTGATCAGGTGCAGCAGGAAGTTGCGAAAGAGGTTGTTTTTGACGATGTGGGCGCCATGGTGATCGGCAAACACCAGACACGACTCGTTCATCTGGTTGTCTGCTATGAAGCTGTAGGGAGGACAGAGAGGATGATGGGGTGAGTGCAAGCAAAGAGACGGGTTTTTTTTTTTTTTTTTTTAAATGCACCATTTAATACGTACACATTGTTCACTACCATGGCTGTACCCAATAGGTAGTTAACATAGCTATTGTTGCATTAAAATGCTTATCAACATTTTCAACACATTTAATTTCTGTGCAGCCTTGTTTCGTTTAATAACATAAGCTGGCCTTTTTTAAGCCAGGGCTCTCGACTAACTTTTTTCCCCATCCTCCCGGAACCGTCCCGAAATACAATCCAAGCCGTCCCGAAATTAATGTGGACTGTCCCGATTTTTTTTCTTCTTTTTTTTCCTACATTATCATTAGTTAAAATCATTCAAAGTGACCTTTAACATAAATAAAACATCATACAAATCATTAGATGATAATTCATCAACCTTTTTATTTTAGTAAATCATTCAATCACATAAACAAAGGCCAAATATATTTAAACAAACATACAAACGAGAAAATTACTCTAATATTGAATCCAATCAAGTCCCATCCAATTATCAAAAAAAATCCAACACTGTCCTGAAGACAGAACCCAGAGTAACCACTAACCAGGATGACAGTCTGTCAGTCAGGAGACCTTTACAAACTGCCCCGCCCCCTCGCACACAGACGGGACAGAGAGATCTCATCTGGATTGGAAAGCTCGAAAATACATCATAGACGCATGTTGTAGTCTTATTGCATATTAGAAACGGAGTTGGTGAAACTAAAACTGCGATATGTGTATGTAGCAATAATACATATGACATATTTTTTTTAAATGTCTCCAGTACCGATAAAAAGTCTGATAACGTCGGAGCTTAACGTTACCACTGTCTTTAATAATTCCGGCGCGGGGCCCGTTTAATACCGGGGCTCGGTACCCATCCCTACATGGGGAGAGGCGCAGCATATTGCTAAGGACTAAATACGATGGAGGGTTCCCATCTCAGCCTTATTACTCATAGGGGATGAAGAGGAGTAAGTAAATAAAGAGGCCGGCGCTCCAGGGTCTGGTTCTGCTGTGCGTTTTTGTGATGGAACGGTAAAACATTTCAGAATTCCTCCACGGGATGCCATTGTCATTGTACATCACTCAACCTGCGAAATACACACACTCAGTCAGTATATAGCTAGACCCAGAGCCATATTATATTAATCTGGCTAGACCATAGAGAGCACGAATTTGCGGACCAGGAATTCGCGGGCACAGCCAGCTGGGCGGCATAGCAGTAGCTACATGTGTGTGTATTTCGCGGGTTGCTAAATATTTTGTGCGTGTGTGTTTATGTTGACAAGGAGGTTTAATAACTGTGTGCTACACAAAACGTGCAGTCGGTTTCATTTTCATCGCCGTTTGTAGTAAAGTTAGCAGGATATTTTAATTTTAACTCTCGTCCCAAATTCGTCCCAAAATTATTTTTTATCCTCCCCGACACTATTTTTTTCGGCCCCGGGACGACGGGACGTCCTTAAGCTCGAGCCCTGTTTAAGCAGATAAAGATTCAGCTTCATACACACCCGTTCTTCATGACGTGGAGGTTCCACAGCTTCATGATCTCCTTCTCTCCCTCGTTGACGTCTGTGAACTCTTCCATTTGCTGCGGAGAGAGCAGTCAGACTTTAGATCAGATGTTAGACATGGCCAACCTTCTACTTAAGCTTAAGCATCAGGAATGCAGGTCCAGAACTAGTGGCTGAATCAAAGTGTTTCTTTCTCCTGTACATACAAAGGCATTATGAAACTGCTGTAACGGGTAGTCTGACCAACATGACCAGTAAGGCATAGTGTGCTGCTCCAGTATGTCTTCTGTCAGCACTGAGCTCACCTTCACAGTCTTCTCTCGGAGCCAGTCGGGGTCCCTCTCGTCCTCGCTGTCCACCTCCATCTCCTGAGGCCTCAGCGGCACGCAGCTGTCGCTGTGGAAGTACAGCCGGTTGTGTCCGCTGATGACGGGCGGCTCCTGATCTCCGTCCTCCGGCTCCAGGAACTCCGACAGACTCGCCTTCGTCCTCTTGGGTCTGGACAGAAAATTATAGTTTCAAAGATATTTAGAGGACAAGTTATGCTAATTTCCAGGTTCATATTTGTATGTGGTGTCTCTACTGGGACATGTCTCCATGCTCTAATGTTCAAAAAGCTCTTTATTTTCTCATACTGCCTGTGCTGCAGCACCTCTTTTCACCCTCTGTCTGAGACCAGAGCCCAGTCTGCTCTGATTGGTTAGCTGGCCAGCTCTGTTGTGATTGGTCAACTGCTTAGAGATGTCCCGCCCCTTAGCCTATCACGTACAATGTGTTGGAGTGTTAGGCAATTGAAGCGCCAGTGTTACACAGTGATGTCACTATGTTAGGTGGAGGGGAACTCAGGGATTGTAGCCTTTGCAGACCATTTACACAAACCAATAGAACACTACAGGAAAGGGATTTGAATGGTAGATGTTGGTTATAAAAAAGATAACACTTTAATTTATTCTGAAAGACCACACTGCAGCATGTATGTAACTTGTACGCTCACAGCAAACCAAATCATGTTGTGGAATAGCTTTCCTGCGTGTTATCCCTCTGTTGACAGTGAGAGTAGTGATACCTGCAGACGACGACGTGCGTGACGGCCGTCCGCTTCACCGGGCCGTTCCTGCTGAAGGCGAAGCCCGGCTGGCTGTGGATGTCCTGAGGGTTCCCTGCGTACGAGCCGTCGTAGCACTCGTTGATGGAGACCTCCACCTTCGCTCCTTTGGGATGGGGCTGCCGGAGATCAGAGTGAATACAAACATCTGACTGACGGCTCCATCTGGAAGACTGCTGTGAGCTCCAGGAACATCATTTAAATCCACTGCTTTAAGTCTTTTTAGGTCAAAGGCATCAATGTGAGCCAAACATTTCCATTTAGTTTCAATAATGGCTCAAGCATTTTGTTTATTATATTCTTTTAAATCATATTTTACCATAACTTCATTGAAGGAGGCATATCGAACTAGAAGATGGTGATTTTTCATATTGATTCAAGATTTTTTAAGAATTGCGTTGAGTTTAAAGAAGGCGCATATATCAATTATCAGTATTATTATTCTTTAATTATGGAAAATCCTTCACTCAGGAATGTTATGCTAATAATGGAAACATGAAAAAATGAGGCTTTAAATTGTACTGCCGAGTTTATATGCGACTTAGTAAATGTATGTGTTTTATCAGTATCCAAATCCATTCCGGTCCTTTCTAGTCAACAAGTTATTTTATTCGTCAGTTGTTCCGTAATCACTTTTTATTTTGTATCCCATCGTTTGAACCTGTGGTTTTACTTGTATTCTTTTCATTGAAGGACATGTTGCTGCGTCTCACCACGTAGTTGAAGTTGAAGCGGGAGTGGGACAGTTTGAGGTGTTTGATCAGGCTGTACAGCTTCCTGCAGTTCAGCGTGCACCAGGGACAGTGCAGGTCGTCTCTGGCCTCCGTCTGCTGCCGCGTGTTGTGATTGTACTGGAACTGGACACAAGAACACAGACGTGAGCGTGTCATCAGCGCCACGACCCGTTTCAGGGCATTCGCATCCATTTGTTTCCCAAATATCCCAACACCGTTTGAACGCAGCATTGGAACGTGTGGGAATGTGTCGCTAAGGTCAAACCGCTGCAACACCACAGGGATCTTGGACAAAGTTCATTGGATCGTGGTACAAGTCGCACAGTGTTATCGTCAGGACAATGTGTGGAGAAAACATGTTAAAGGTCACCTATCAGGCAACAGCATAGGTCTCAGATATATAAACATGTATAAAAAACATGTCCATGAAGTGTTTTGCTCAAAATACCAAACAGATCACCCACATGCCTCTATTTCACTTCCTGTTACTAAAGTGCTGATTCGGGGTATAAAGCTTTACAAAAACATGCCTGCTCATGCGGGACCCGGCAGATACCGTCTAAAATAAATGCTGCGGTGATGAAACTCCAAAACCACATCAAGGATTATCTCTGAAACAGTCTGGAGCTCAAAGGCTTTCTCTCTGGCTGGTTTACCACAAGGTGAGTTCCTTTCTACTTCCTGCTTCTTCACACATGTGCTCTCTCCAGTACTGGTTAGCTCTGAGTGTTAGCATGCTTGCTAATGTAACCAAAGACCATATTACGTCCAAAACACGTCAGGCATTGATTCTGATTGCAACTTTCTGATAGGGCCGTGGGTCCGCCGCGTGGGTGCCATCCGATATGATGTAATTTACGTCATATCGGATGGCAAATCTAGATCAGCTCGTTGTTGCCCCGTTTTCACAGATTTGCGCACGGAGGAAAAGAGAGAGGGTTTTACTTTCTGACACTTTGAGTTCCCCGACACGCCGGGGACACATACTCATGTATAAGACATCAACAAGTGCATTTTGCATGATGGGCCCCCTTTAAAATGGCCACGCAGACTCTCGGAGGTGAAGGCGGGGCAGCAGACTGACCTGGTAGAAGATGCGCAGCTTCTGGCGCGGCTCAGCTGAGATCAGTTCTCTTCTGGTTTGGACGTCAGCATTTATGGATTCTTTAACAGCTGCAGCACAGAGGACGAACACACCACGAGTCACTTGTAAGAGTGAAATAATGATAAACAGCTGCTTTCTGGATGTCAAACCTCTGCTGCTCACCCAGAGTGTGTGTGGCCCTCAGGGAGCTGGGTCGGGGCTCCTGGTTGGTCTCAGAGTTGCGGGTAGCTAAAGGTTTGGCCACGGGGGCCGTGGAGCGGTCCGAGGCGTCACTGGTCCAGCGCAGCGTGAACTGCAGGGTGGGGCCCTGAGAGAAGCTCTCAAAGGGAGGCATGCGCTGCAGGAAAGAGGGGATGACATGTTATTACTCTCTTTAACCAACGAGCACAAACCGAAGGGATGGAACCTCGCGGTCGGTGAGTCAATATGTGTAATCACTGATTGACTTCCATATGGACAAAAGGAATTTTCATTCCATCATTAGGGCGGCATGCTCACACTGATCTCGGTTCAAAATGACTTCATTCAAATATAAAATTAAGCATAGCTTTGTTGCACAATTAAAACATTGTTAAAAAGGTTAAACCTCTGAATGAAAAACAAACCAACCACCTTGCTAAAGAGGGCAGTGGACTTGGAATGAATGTTAGCTTGATTTGAGAATACAATCTCAACACTTGTATATGTCCACTAGGCTTTTAAATGTTGTTACTTCATTGTAATCATGGACGTGTACTTATGTTACTAACGTGTGCTTGTTTCTATATTTAATATGTTCGCTTAGCATTTGGATTGTATGCCTTTGATCTGTCGCTCTTGCTGTCACGCTTTAAAATGTACCCGCTGCGAGACTGATCAACATGAAATATCTTATTCTGGAAAATGCTTAATGTTACTGAAACAACATCTTAAGTGTTGTGTTGCTAATGCCACCCGGTTCTGCGTGACCCCAAAGTCACAATTATTTTCTCGTAACTGGCTATTTGTCATTTCCAGTATATTTTCCAAAATGAACGAGGTGCTTCCAAATAAGATTTTGGACACACAGGTTAAGGGACACTTTTGTGACGGCATTGAACAATATATTTGTAACCAAAATGCTGAAACAACACTGCTCTTGGACATCGTGTCTCCAGTGTGTAATGAATAAGCACACACACACACACACACACACACACACACACACACACACACACACACACACACACACACACACACACACACACACACACACACACACACACACACACACACACACACACACACACACACACACACACACACACACACACACACACACACACACACACACACACACACACACACACACACACACACACACACACACACACACACACACACACCTTCCCGTCCAGGATGGTCTCCCAGGTGGCCCTCTTCTTGTTGACGGGACACTCCTCCATCTCTTGCATAGACACCTCGTACTCCCCGTCCAGCAGCTGCAGGCGTCTGCACACAGCACAGCATCATTCACAGCGTGTACACACACACACGGCGATGCACATGAGATGAGAGGAGAGTGTGTTCTCGTGTCAGAGGGTGACAGTGTGTGTTCCTCACCTGTTCTTATCAAAGACAGTCATCTGAGCCACAAATGTGGTTTCTCCCTCCTCCCTGAGAGAGGAGCTCCTCCTCTTCCTGTTTGACATTTCCTCTGTAAAGTCTGAGAGACACATGATCCAATAAGAAGCCTGACAGACATCACAATGGTGATTTCACATCTTCAAAGGAAATCATTTGGTTTGTTACAAGTGTCACATATCATCATAACAACACCTGACTCGCCAAGTTAGCACGAAGCTGAGAGCTACGAACATTCACCGAAGTGTAAATCAGGGATTTAAAGGACAAACATGATCAGAGTTCATTTCCAAAAATAATTTGTGTCATTATTAAATGAGTTTGTGACACTGTACCGCTTTACTGTTACTATGGGTTTTAAAATCCGTACAGCTCCATCAACCACTATATGAACTAGGGGGCGACCGATAATCGGTATTTGACCGATTATCGGTATCGGCCTTATTTTTATCAAATTGCCGATAAAACTTTGGCTCTGATGCGGCCGTTTCTCTGGCTGCAGTCACCACTCTGTACACGAGCAATGTCCCGCCCACAGCGCTATCTGATAGGCTATTACTGATTTTCAGGCAGGTGCGAAAGAACGCAGACACAGACTAGTGCTGCACGATTAATCGAAAAAAGATCGTGATCTCGATTCAGACACCGATGCGATCTCATTTCTAAATTACGGCGATCCTATGACGTCAAGCTGATTTTATTTGTTTGAATTTTTTACTATTTAGCTTCTGAATAATACCAACTTGCAATGTCAATCATACTTAAACGATGTAAAGCAAATATACTCTATACATTTAACATTAAAGTACCATGCTCGCATCCAAATGGTAGTGTTCTGTCTGTCTCTCCTCCGCTCATGCAGTGTTAACGCTGCAGCCACGAGGGTTGCCCGTTAGGAAGGAATAAGCAACCAGGTCTATGAAAACCAGCGCAAAAGAACATGAGCACTTTAAACCTATATATGTCGGGTCGGCTATTTGAAAATAACCCATCTACAGTACAAGCTCACACCTGACCCTGAGTCTGTAATAAAGTTTTCATTCATTCATTCACAACCGCAACAACCATTATTACTCCTACCAAGCAACTTCACAGAAAGATTATCCCAATGTGGCTTATAATAAGTATGCCTGGCAACACTCACTGCCTGCAGCACGTGAGGGCAGGAGCCGGCAGTATGTTTACAGTAGCGTTAGCATTAGCACTGATTACAAGAAAAACAGAAATGAGTGACGAGGAGGTCGAGGACAATGACACCGATGAAAATCCCGGTGGCGACTCTGGCGAGAGGGAAGTTGTGCTTGTGCCGAGAAAAGGACCACATTCATCCAGTGTGTGGAACTTTTTTGGATTTGATCCTGATGATGACTTACAAAAAGTCGTCCACTGTAAGCATTGTTCTCGCATCGTCGCAACGACGTCAGGTAACACCACACACCTATTAAATCACCTGCAGCGTCACCATAAAATACCGTATGCTTTAGCAAAGAAGGACAACCCGAAACAAATATCAAACCGCAGACAACGACGCAAACATCCATAAGCCAAACGTTATTCAACGGAACACCATATTCACACGGCTCACGAAGGCACAAAGAGATAACGAAAGCCATCACCTTTTACTTGGCTAAGGATATGGCATCAATAAATACAGTTCAAAATGAAGGGTTCAAGAACTTGATGAAGACGCTGGATAAGCGGTACTCAGTGCCTTCCCGCAACTACTTTTCACGTACTGCATTGCCTGCCATGTACTACAAGACTCGAACCACAGTCGAGACAGAACTGAAAGATGTCCAGCACTTTGCGACAACAACTGACCTGTGGTCCAGTCGTACCATGGAACCAGATATGAGCCTGGCGGGGCATTTCATCACCAGTGATTTCAACATGAAAAGTCGATGCCTACAGACAGCTTTCTTCCCCGTGGACCACACGGGCGACGAAATTGCAGTGGGACTAATGGAAAGTCTCCAGTCCTGGAGCTTGGATCCGAAAAGGATGGTGTGCATCACTACAGATAGTGGATCAAACATCATAAAAGCATCCGACATAAACAACTGGACAAGGCTCCAGTGTTTTGGCCACAGGCTACATCTGGCTGTAGGTGAGCTGAGCACAATCCATCCCACAGTAAAGTCCTCTGTTCCTTTAAGTCTGAGAGTGTAGAGTTAAATTAACTGTCAATATTGTACTGAACATGTTTATGTATTAAAAAAAAAAAATCTTATTTCATTTAACTAATTACCACCATTTTAAATTGTAATGTATAGTCTAAATATTATAGTACCCCCCGCCATTTGGGTATATATTTATACTCAGGCTTAAATGAATAGGCCATTTTTTTATTCCATCTTTCCAGACCCCATAAATGTTTCCCTTAGAGATTTCCAAAAATATTTATATAAATTATTTTAAGCCTAGAATCAAGCCATCCAGGATACTGGTGATTCATGACCATAACACGTTTGATTTTGTGGAAAAAAAGAAGTTAAAACCGCAAAACAAAGGGTATTTATTAAATGTAGAATATCATATAATTAAATATTCATTCATTTTTCATAGAATCAAATGTGTTATGGTCATGATTCACCAGTATCCTGGATGGCTTGATTATAGGCTTAAATTAATTGATATAAATATTTTAGGAAATCTCTATGGGAAAAATGAATGGGGTCTGGAATGATGGAACCAGAACATGGCTGCCACTGCTATGCCCTCTAGTGAGGATTTTACTGTGCATTACATTTGAGCTATGCCTTAATGAATTACTGTTATATGTGTATATATATTTTTACCATTTTAAACCATTATTTTTTTTGTCATGTGTTTTTTTTTCTCTCTCTCTCTATATATATATATATATATATATATGGTCAACAGGGTCCTTGAACAACAAGAGGCCATTACACGAGTTCTCGCCCGGAACACACTGGCAGAATTCACAGATGCGCTGTCAGACACAGGCGCTGCTTGGCATAGCTACCAGTCTGGATCCAAGGTGCAAACTGGACTGT
Organism: Pseudochaenichthys georgianus; assembly: GCF_902827115.2. Taxonomy (NCBI): domain Eukaryota; kingdom Metazoa; phylum Chordata; class Actinopteri; order Perciformes; family Channichthyidae; genus Pseudochaenichthys; species Pseudochaenichthys georgianus. The sequence continues at coordinate 7,553,874 of NC_047510.2, forward strand.
GTCAGCGAGGACAACAAAACCACTGTCAAGACCAGACAGAAGGATGAGATAACTAGCATCGTTACTATGGTAACTGTTTATATTAATTGGGAACATTTATTTAGTTTATCAACCTTAGTATTTAACTGCTGAGATATTACTTAAGTTATCAAGTGTAGAATATTAAGGTTAACCTTTTTATTAAATTCTATTTTCCCTTTTCAAGGAGAGTCTCAGCCTCACTCCCACCACAGCTTCCCCCAGTGCCACGCCCCCCCCTGGTGGGAAGAAGAGAAAGACCGTAGGCAGCTTTTTTAAAGTAGCAAAGGGGAACGAGGCAGCTGCACCTGAAGTCGAGCAAGTTGTCGACATGGAACTAGGCGCATATCTACTCTCAAGAAATATCGACAGCGAAGATGACCCCTTAAATTGGTGGAATAACAACAAGGGACAATACCCAAGACTGTCCATGCTGGCCAGGAAATACTTCTGTATTACTGCGACCAGCAGCCCTTCAGAAGGGGCTTTCAGCACGGGGGGGAACATTGTGACGTGCCAGCGGTCCTCCCTGAAACCTCAGAATATCGACATGTTGGTGTTCTTAGCCAAGAATCTTAGTGCAGTAGATGGACTGTGCTAGTAGCTAGGCAGCTAGGCTTTATTTACATCTATTCTGAAGCTGTAACTTTATGTTCTGTTCCGTTTTTATATTCAGTACTGACTGCAGTATTTAAGTTAATCCTTTTGTTAAGTTATGTTTTTGTTACAAGAGAGACAAATTAGATTAGATTAGATTAGAATCTTCAATGACCACACAGCCAGGCTGGTGGAATTCGTGTTGAAATGTTGTCTGTTTAAATGTATTGTACTGTAGTGCAATAAATATTATCATTGAAACGATGAGAATCGTGATCTCAATTCTTATGGAGGAAAATTGTGATTCACATTTGAGCAAGAATCGTGCAGCCCTAACACAGACTGAAGCAAGCAGCAGCGCTGGGCGGCAGAGCCATACACGTGTTAAACCGAAGTCCAATAAACATCCCTATCCCCTATGCTGAAGTCGCAAAAACACCACGATCTATTGATCCAATTCTATCAGTTTCCCAGTTACACAGGGACGCGGGAAGTCAGTCAGAGTTGGGGTGCGTGAAGCGTCTCGCAGTGGAGTAACTGTGGGGGGGGGGGGGGGGGGGGCTGCGAGTGGAGCCTCGCAGTTTTTCAGGTTGATATGTGAAGCTCATTAGCTAGCCAACATGTATCTAGCAAATGTTTAGCAAAATATTAGAAGTGTTTAAAAGTGAATTAAACATAATATATGCTTAAATGCATTTCAAAGAAGTTGTGTTGAGTTGTGTTGGAGTTTGTGTTATTCTACATTTTGACACCAAGATTTTTTTTTTTTACTGCAAATGTATATCGGTTCCAAATATCGGTTATCGGTCTCCTTGATTACTAATAATCGGTATCGGTCTTGAAAAAGCCATATCGGTCGATCCCTAATATGAACTATATATTCAGATCTTCAATCTTCACCAAGATAAACTGTGAAAAAACTGAACTGCAATAGATTGGAAGACAATTAACTTTCTCAGTCATTGTTCTTTGCTAATAAATGAGCAGATACAGTTGAACAATCTGTTACATTCACACATCTGAATATTTCTGCTAACAGGTAACCCAAAGTTAATTTGGTCTATGAATGCGTCGGGTGATTGGGTATTCATTTTTCAATTTCACATTTCTTTCATCTTCCAGAAAAGTGTGAGTTACCTAGATGTTTGTTTAAGATCTGCCTGTCTATTGGCCCGGGTAGTGCGATGATGTAATGACCGACAGAAAGAAGCCCGGTGTTCGATACAGCAGGTCTATTGGCCCGGTTAGTGTGATGATGTAATGACCGACAGAAAGAAGCCCCGTGTTCGATACAGCAGGTCTATTGGCCCGGGTAGTGCGATGATGTAATGACCGACAGAAAGAAGCCCGGTGTTCGATACAGCAGGTCTATTGGCCCGGTTAGTGCGATGATGTAATGACCGACAGAAAGAAGCCCCGTGTTCGATACAGCAGGTCTATTGGCCCGGTTAGTGTGATGATGTAATGACCGACAGAAAGAAGCCCCGTGTTCGATACAGCAGGTCTATTGGCCCGGTTAGTGTGATGATGTAATGACCGACAGAAAGAAGCCCGGTGTTCGATACAGCAGGTCTATTGGCCCGGTTAGTGCGATGATGTAATGACCGACAGAAAGAAGCCCGGTGTTCGATACAGCAGGTCTATTGGCCCGGTTAGTGCGATGATGTAATGACCGACAGAAAGAAGCCCCGTGTTCGATACAGCAGGTCTATTGGCCCGGTTAGTGCGATGATGTAATGACCGACAGAAAGAAGCCCCGTGTTCGATACAGCAGAGGAACCAACAGTCACCTCTGCTGTGGTGGTTGTTCTCCCCGTTGGCCAGGCCGTTGATCTGGGTGCGGGGGGCTCCGGGCCTCGACACTCTGAACAGCAGCGAGTAGGACTTGACCATGTGAGAGTTGCTGGGTTCAAACTCGCTGCTGGGAACCAGTAAAGAGGGGACGGAGCCGGGCTTGGGGGAGACTCCAGCGCTGGTGTCTGGGTTCAGAGGAACCTGCTTCTTCCCCGTCGGGACCTGCTTCACCGGGCAGCTCACATCCTGGACAGGAGAACACATGTCAGATACATGTCAGAGCACTACCGAGACCCCTGAGAGCACGTGATGACCAACACACCTTCCTCTTCTTGTGACAGACTTTGACCAGCAGCACCTCCAGAGAGACGGAGTTCTGCTCATTCTCACTGTCCTGAGAGGACTTCCCTGAGGACACACCGGGACCAAAAGACTTCCTGTCAGTCACCCAGAATCAGGGGAAAGACGACATCTAAAGAAAACAGGATGGAGTACGGGAAGAGAAGACTTACCAGCTTTGTGGAAGAAGCCAGTAAAGGTGAGCTGCAGATTAGAGGCCAGGCTGTGGGGGGGGAACAGAGGAACTTTGTATTAGAATTCTTACAGATAATCAGAAATGACCAGAAATATCAACAGCAAACGTTTTGTACACCGATTCATCGTTTCAAAGTCAAGTTCATTTGGCAAAATGCTGTTTTCAGCTTTACAATGATTTATACATGTAAACGTATTCAACTGAAGACATTGTGTTGTATTGTCACAACACAAGACATTGAAAGCCCCTTAAGCTTTCAACTGGCATGGACTCTGACACTTAATCGAACAAACATTGAATTTAATCATCCTGAAAATAGTTGGCAGTATAATTGATAATGAGGATTAGAGTTAATTGCTGCCTGTTCAAAAGAAAAGGAGTGTTTACCTGTGAGTCTCCTGTTCTCCTCTCATCTTTTCCACTTTGAACAACAGATTGTCAACCTTGGAGCTTTTCCTGTACATGCAGACACACAGCGGGGGTTAGCAACAACACCACCCAACAGTCGGAACAACACATCTCTACACACAGGAAGAGGATTCACAGAGAAATGGATTCATTCTGTTTTAGATTCAGTCCACAGACTAACATCATCCGCTATAACAGTTATATTAATGCTCATTCATCCATTTCCTGTAGTGTGTCATATAGGTTTCTGTGCATGCAAGGGCAGGCTGCAGCGTGTCAGCGCTCTGCAGAGAAGGTGATCGACTGCAATCTGCCATCCCTCCACGACCTGAGGCGGGAACATAGTGGCCGACCCCTCCCACCCTGGACACAACCCTGTTCACCCCCTCCCCTCTGGCAGGAGGCTGCGCTCCATCAGGACCAACACCTCTCGCCACCTGAACAGTTTCTACCGCTACTTGGCGGGGCGCAGCGCCCCTCCAAGACAATGGTAGGGGAAACACTGGATAGTGTTTAATCAACGATAGGTTTCCCCCCCTCAAAGGTGATTGGTTCACTGCATCGCAGGTATTATTGTGATTGGCTCTTGGGCCACATCAAAATTAGACGCGCTGTCATCCTCTCATACTGACACCTGACACCACACATACACACGTAGGGAGAGCCGGGACGAAAGTAACACGGGACGAAAGTAACGGAGCGATTTTATCCGATCCCAAACAACTTTGACCGGCCAAATTACGGCAGAATTATCAGCATTCAATACTTAACAGACCTACTAAATATCAGGTGTAACGGTCAGGAGTAGCTTTGTTGTCACGATACCAACGTTTTGGTTTCGATACCAAGTCAAGAATTGCGATTCCGATTATTTTTCGATACTTTTCTTAAAAAAAAGGGAAACAGTCTTAAATGTAATTATTGTGCTTTATTTCACACTAGAACCATAACACAAACTTTTAAACAATGAGAACAATAAATGAAATGCGGGAGAAATATGACCCCGGGAGGAAACCGGGAGAGGGCTATGAAATCGGGAGTCTCCCGCGAAAATCGGGAGGGTTGGCAAGTATGGTTGCGAGGTTCCGCCGCTAACAGTTCATGAGCTCCCCCCCCCGCCCCCTGTCAACACTCGCTGCTTGGCAACCGTGTGTGGCGGCAAAGTACATAGACATTTTGACAGGAGAGATTTAGTTTTGCCGGTATTCAACATATTTTACCAGTCATAGTCCGGTAATTATTTACCCTCTAAGAAGAGTCCTACACAGACATGGCGTCAAAAAGGAGTAATGTGTGGAAATATTTCGACCAGCTTAGTGAGTGCGGTGTAGAGGTCAAACTATGCCAAATTAAACTTATATATACATGCTATACCTTGCTATACCTGCAACCTCCGTTCCAGCTGAGAGGGTCTTCTCTACAGCTGGCCTGATTGTGAATCGCCCCCGCATCTCCCCTGAGCATGTAGACATGCTCATATTTTTAAACAAGAATGAGTAGCCTATTGAATAGCTGCATTCTGTGCATAGTAGGGATGGGAATTTGAAAGCAAATGTATATTCGATTAATCGTTCCCATCCCTAGTGCATGAAAGCTGTAGGCCTATAGCTGTCAAACTGTGATCACCAGTTCAATACATTTGACAAATTTGACTTGTTTCTACACTTATTTGAACATGTACTTATTTATTCCCAAAAGTTGTTGAAAATTGAAAAAAAAAATGTATAGGATATGTACATTTCGGTTAACCGGTTAACCGTTTTTTGGGGGGTCGAATATTCGAATATAAATTTGCTTTCAAATTCCCATCCCTAGAACCTACCTGGCAATAAACCCGTTTCTGATTCTGATGTAAATGGTCTGCAAAGGTTCAAATGCCAAACGTTCCTTACAGAGGGAATTTCTCTAACAAACACTCTTCCCCCCTGCCAGAAACACCGCCATTGGTTTCCTTTGTTAAGTTACGTAACATTATGACATCACTATGGAAGCTTCCATTGGCTAGAGCTCCAACACATTATACGTGGCGGGACATCACAAAGCAGTTGACCAATCACAACAGAGCTGGCCAGCTAACCAATCAGAGCAGACTGGGCTCTGGTTTCAGACAGAGGGTGAAAAGAGGTGCTGCAGCACAGGCAGTATGAGGAAAATAAAGAGCTTTTTGAACATTAAAGCATGGAGACATGTCCCAGTAGAGACACTAATACTAATATAAACCTGAAAATGAGCATTATAGGGCCTCTTTAAATGTTGTGCAGGTAGCATGTTTACTTCATATTAGCTGCTCGTAAACAGCCGCAGGTAGTTGAGATGGTTAACGTGTTTAAGAGGTTTCAAGTGTTGACAGAGAAACAACTGAAGATGTTCCACAACAAGCCCTGAGTTTTGCCTTTATCTACTGTCAGTATTGTTTTAGGTGCTTTGGGTATAATTGCATAAGCGCCATGTGCTTAAAAAAGCTCGCCCACCTGGCTCCAATCTGCCCATTAGTCCACACAGGAGCTCACATCATTTTCCACTTCCGTCCAACTTCCACCTGAGCGGCAGGCTAAAGAGCCAAAGTAACTGAAAACACCTGTGAGGTTCTGCAGGGTCTTGCATCACACTGAAACCCTCCTCCTCACATCTTCATTTGGCAGAGTTTAGCACTAAATAATGGCTCAACTTTAACTCCAGCAACCCAATGCATCGACTAAATATAGCAACACTGTACTGTCACATGAACGCCATTCTTCCACTCTCAAGGAAAACAAGTATTGAGGCCGGATATGCAGTACTAAGAGCCTTTACTTGGCATAAAACATTCAGACTAAATTCAGACTATGGATCAGTTTTGAAGAAAAAAAACACTTGGAAAAGGGCATCAAAAAGACAGTTTAAGTCAAAGAGTCTTAATAGACTGACAGAAAACGTGTCAATGCATTGCAACATTTAAGCGGTTTAATTCAGCGCAGAGTAAAGACTTTTAACATTGTTCAATCTGATTATTAAAATCCACAGCTTCTCTTAATTGGATGCATGTCAGTTATCTGTGTGGAGCGTATTCATCTCTCATCACCAGCAGTGCTTCATGTGCCTGGAGCATGCAGGAGGGCAGCAGAAAGTGAAACTGAGCCAAGCTGCAGCAGAAAAACACGTCGCCCGGTTCACTGAGTACACTTCAATTCAGGAATAACAAACGTTGTTCTCACGGCTGCCATTTTTAGTCCACTACCAACTCCCAAGCAAGCACTAACAAGAAGTTGGTGTGACAGAGAAGAAAACTCTGGCTCTTGTGTCTAAATAAGGGCAACACACACACTTTAGTAAGATGATATAGGTTGAAAGGGTTTCAGACAGAGATTACATAATGTCCCAAATGTAATTCTTAACATTCGGGAAGTGTATGCATTTTCTCTTGTTAAAAGCTTGAATATATCTTAACTTTTCAAAAGTCAAAAAATACTAAATGATTACCAAAGGAGCAAAGGGATTTGTTAATAAAACTAGGGCTATAATATGGAAAGTTTGACATCCATAGAATATCTCGTTTTAAGAGCTGCCGTCAATATACTTCAACTACAGTAAGTTATAGTTCAAGTGATTGTTATATATACGAAAATGTCTGAAAAGTTTTCCACGCTAACTACGGAGAATTTATGCTACTCTGTTTATTTTAAGATTGTTTTCATTGACAAATCAAGACATTGAGAGAAACTTTTTGATTCATCTAGAAAATAATCAGCAGATTAATTGATAGAAAAATAATCTTTCATTGCAGTTCTTGCAAATACATTTTTGTTTTGAACAACAGCAACACCTGCATAAACAAATGCTGTTCAACCAGCATCACCAATGACATGAAGCACAGCAGGGTGTCATTGACAGTCTTTTGATACCAGTGTCAAACCTATGGCAGAAAAATCCCCCCAAAAATACAATGCATACATATTTCAAGTCAACCCAAACAGCTGTAAAGGACAAATTGCAAAAAAGCATCAAACTGACAAAATATTAATATAAATGGCTAGACAGAGACAGTTTGGTAGCTAATGAAAAACTGATTATCAACTTGCTCCTACTTGGTGTTACATGAATAGCAGCTGATACAATGGCTAGTTTTCACAACTTTCTTTTACAAAACTATGCAACCCAAGCTTTTCAACAGAAAATACAATAACCTTTAACACAACATCCATGTGTAAACACCGACATGGCTGTATTTTAACTCTCCTGGACCACAAGCAGCCCCATGTGTATCAGGAGAATCTCTTTTTTGTGCAGCGTCTGTATGCAAAGCAGCCTAACTGAAAACCTCTCTCCTAGCTTTAAGCCCCCTCCTACTGCAGCACACACGCCGGTTAACTTTATCTTAAGATAACGTTTGACCTGCTTTTCAAGAGTCAGTTTCAGGTTTAACATAAAGCTATGAAAGAAAGAAAATGAGACAGAAGCAACGATACAAGAAGCAACCAAAATAAAAACAACTGATCTGTTGAGCCGTAACATTTTCTAATAATACTCTTCATGGGAAATCTTGATTTAATGCATTAGAAATACTGGATTTTTACCTTTTAACGTTATTCCTTGAGTTTCTGTGGGACATGTAGGTGAGGGTCCTGTGCAAAAATATCGGCTGAAATGTAGCAGAGAGATAAAACACATGAATTGAAGGTACAGGGACATTTCCTCTGATCTTAAAAGGTCAAGTCAGTCATGTGACTTGGTCAAGGAAAGGCAAGACTCACAGCGATCAAGTTCCTGGTGCGAAGGAACCTGTAGATTTGGGTTGGTTCTGCAAATAAATATGATCAGCATATTACTTTATGAAGTGTTCAGCCTTTTATGCAAGTGTTTTTAAATCTTAACATGTGTCAAGCTCGGTACATTTAGTGATAACTTTGTTAATAAACTCAATCATCCAAGTCATGTATCAAGAAAAAAAGATTCTACATTTCAAGAGAATCTGACAGTTTTTCTTTATGTCGTTTTATTTGTTGCTGACATTCAAAATAAGATATCATTTGTTGTCAGGTAATTTTGTTTATTTACATTGTAAGTCATTTGAAAAATACTAGAAGTTAAACTAAAAGTTGTTAAAATAATGCATCCTTAATAACCATAGACCCAAAGTCAAATTAACCAATACAAAATATACTTCTATAAAGTAAAACATTTACGGGAAACATTGTTCTAAACAATAAGTACATTAAGATAATAATACTTGCATTGTTTTAATTAAGTTAAGTCTTTGAATGCATGTATTTTACTTGTATTTGAGTATTTTCACAGCATGGTAATTAGAGCTATGAATTAAGTTAAGATCTGAATACTTTTTCCACTTCTGGTAAATAAAAGTAAACTGGAAAAATGACAAAGCTTAAATCACGATGATAGTTTAAAGTATGTAGTACAATGATCTGCTCCTTCAACAATGGAGCATTTACCCGGTTTCCTGTAAAGCTTCCTGCGACCTTACATTAAACTCCAATGCTATCTTTAAAACAGCAGCAACTCACTCTCGAAGGCCTGCAGGAACAACTCGTGGTCGGCTTGAATGTGTTGCATGCTGGGCTTCTTGGCTACAGCCATGGAGGAGGAGGAGGTGGACTGGTGGCAGGACCCGTTGGCTTTTCCTCCAGAACCAAAGCCCCCAGAGTGACTTCCACCTGAGGAGCTCTGCTTCTGTGGAGCCATTGCCAAACGAAAGGCAACTGTCCAACCAGATGTGAACTGGTGTTAAAAAAAGAAACTCGGGTCCTCTTCCTTTGTCAAAACAAAAGAGCAGCGTTTGCGGTAAAACAGCCGCTTAAGCGAAACACTTCATTTTAAAAAACCGATAGTGAAAATTCAAGTATTTTGTATTTGACAGCTACAAACAAATGCTGTATTTTCGGCACAGGTTAAATAGTTAAGTGGTCGGCGAACAGGCTTGAAATGCGCCAAACAAGAAATCCAGCCTCTGGCAAGCTAACCGGCTAACTTCCTTAGCCAATTAGCATCGACTCCGGGCTAACTGGTTAGCATTGTCCGGTACTGTGATTTCACTAATCCACAACTCGGAATCTGCTGCCAAACGACAGCTGGCTAAACACAAAAAAGGCACACGTTTTCAGAGTTTTAGATGCCATAATTTCGACAAAATCCCCATCAAATCTCGCCGAGCGCCGGTTGGCAAGTTCGGTTAGCGGTAACTGGAAAGCAACAAAAAAGTCATAAAGAAGTTATCCGGTCAGGATTTTCAAAATAAAGGTTATTTATAGTATAACATTATAAAAACATGTTTCACTATGTTTTGTATACAACACTGATGTGAATGTTAATAAGTAAATACATATCAATGAAAAGACTTACCCCAATAAAGACATGTTCTGTAAAAAAAGGTAATCTTGATAAATTCAAAACTTTATTTTGAAGGTAGAGTCAGAGTTCCGTTTTTTTCAGGTTCGCCGACTTGTTAAATGTAGGGTGAAGCTCTGTTTTAACATCCCGCCTTCTACTAGCCCAACCCAATCACAGTACTTGTTTGTTAAATCTGGAGATGTCATTGGTTGTCTGGGGCTGAGGCATATTTGCCGCCTGTAGCATGGTGAGCCCATGGATAGACAGCTCTAAATAAGGACAGACAAGACACTTAAATAAATATACCTAGTAGGCTCCTCTATTTGCTAATTCTGTCATAACAAAAGTACTACTATACCATGCCATTGAAAATCAAAGTATATTATAGTATATTTGTCATTAAAAGGTCGCAAAAGTCATAGTATGTAAACAAGTATGCCATAAAACGTTGTAGTAAGGAGTTTCCTAGTTTTTCCTAGTTTCCAGCCCACACCCCCCCCCCCCCGCGGTTTTGAAATGCTCCCGATTTCTGAGGTTGGCAAGTATGCCTATGAAACACCCCCTCAAAATTGTACTTATCCTCAAAGGTACTCGAGTAAATGTAATGTTACTTCCCACTGGTAGTCTGCCATAAAAATGGTCATAACATAGTATACATAGTATAACATGTCGTACAAATGGAATAAACACCCACATTTACATGAATCCCATATTGCAAGGTTCTTTTTTTGATTAAATGTAGGATTCTTTCAATGTTTTCTTATTGATTGTATGTCTTTTGGAGTGTGTGTTTAGTTTGTGTTTGTGATGGACTGCAAAAAGAAAAACAGTGATCTATGTTGTGTGTACAGCACAACTTTTAAAGTAAGATCATTTCGGTAAAAATTGTAGAAAGTCTGCTGTCAAAGGTATCTTTAAAATGTATTAGACATTCAGAGATGTCACTTTTCAAGGCCTTCTCGTACTTCATACGTCATTACATTACATGGTACTTGTTACACGCTTTCATCCAAAGTGACTTACATACATTCAGTACTGTGGGCAATCCCCACAGGAGCAATTTGGGGTGAAGTGTCTTGCCCAGGGACACAACGACATGCTGACTGCAGAGGGGTTTGAACCTGTGCTCCCCTGATCCAAACACCAACACACTAGTCCACTGCCTCTATTTAACATGCAATTGATACAAAAGGATCAAGATGGAAGCTGATTAAAAAAACATAAATGGATCAAGATGGAAGCTGATTAAAAAAACATAAATGTATTAACCAGTAAAAAAATACTCAAGAAAGGCAGGATCATGTATTTCACACAAAAACTCTCATGACAGGAAGCAAAAAGGCAGAATTGAATCACAAAGTTTGGACTTAAGTTATGATTTATTAGTCATACATATTCCCTTTAAAAGTAGCCATCCTAGCGGTTTGTCAGAGTAACATACAGTAGTACATACAGTACACTGGCAATGAATCCCGGAAGCAGGTAGTTAAAGTCAACAACACTGGATTAAATCATTTAAAACACAAAAGCATGAACTCGGACAGGTAACAGTTGTGGTGAAAATGTGAATGTTGCCATTAAACATCCCAAAAATAAATAGACTAACCTTCATCTTAAATCCCTTCTCCTCAGTTTAGCAAAATCAACCATAGATTAAGTATTACACCAGTGTTTGACCTTCTTAACTGTGTTATCTTGTGCTCATCCTGTTATTCCAGGTCTTTTACCTCAAACCAGGATAGTGTTGTGCAAACATCATGACCTGAAACCAACTTTTAAAAGTATAGCCTTTATTTTTAACCCTGCTGCCTCAAGATCACAACTTAATTGAAAAATCTTAATATCTCTTTATACTAGGCTTACATACACAGACAGACAGTATATGTCTGAGCAATACTATCTCAAGATAAAGAGAAATTAATAATCCCTACAAAAAAACAGATAAGAAATAGTGACTTGTTTTTGAGGATAGCGTTGATTTTATATTACATTGTGATTTATATTACATTGTGATCTTGTGATAACAGGTTTTTAAAAAAAAAACTTGGTAGCAACCACAATCGCATTTAACATCTGTAACAAATCCAAAGGTCAATTTTAAAATGGTCTCCACTGGCAAAACGTCTTTGCACGACATCACACTTTTGGAAGATGTTCAAAGAAATATTTGACCCCCAAAATTATCATTTGTGTACGGTTAACCTGTGTTTTTTCTTTTCATTTAGTTTTGATGCCGCTCAGTTCAGATCATGTTTGGAAAAAAGTCAATTGCAGTTATTTTGACTGATATTATAATTCTGATAATAGCTTAATTGAAGGGAGTGATAAGCCTTACATTATTATTCTCATTTTGATTTTAAAACATATAAAAAAAATTATGTTGCGACCTGTTCCCAACAAAGACATATTCAATAAATATATTCAATAATATATTCTGTAAAATTCAATTATGTAAGAGCATCTCTGTTGCAATATTACAAAAGAAGTATGGTGTTGCAGTAAACCATATTTAAATGTTGTGACAATTTTCGTTTTCTTCATTTGCTCTAGTAACACAGGGTGAGTAATTGATATTCAAATACCAATTTGAGGGTAAAGTATTCTGTTAAAGGTCCCATGTCATGGCCATTTCTACTGATCACAATTCCATTGTTGAGGTCTACTAAAATAGATTTATATTGTGCAATTTTCCAAAATCACATTCTCATACAGCATCTCTGTATAGTATGTGCATTCACTCTCTGTCCTAAACGGCTTGTTGGAGCTCCTGCCCCCCCCCTATGAGCCCAGTGGCCGTCTGCGAGACAGCGAGACACAGCGAAACCTAGCCCGAAACACACACGCAGCTTTGTTTGTGCTCACACACAGACTCACAGCCTCGCCGCGTCCCGCCGTCTCGGAGGAGAAATCGGCGGAGCTGCAGCTTAACGTAACGGCTCTGCGGACGTAATGTAATGGCTCCAGGGATTGGTCTATTTGGACCAATGGGTCCATTTGGGTTTGGGCACGTCACTGTACCCAGGAAGAAAACAATGGAAAAAGAGAAATCTCCAACGAGGCTTTCTGGGGCAGCACAGACAGGTCTTTTCTGTGTTAGAGTTTTACTCGCTACAGGGTGTACTTTGAGGGTTTGTGACTCTGCAGACCGTTTACAAGCAGAAAAACCTTCATAACACACAAGGGGACGGGTAAGAACCAGAAAAGCATGACATGGGACCTTTAAGTTAGTCATTTCAGAGAGTTTTTCTCAAGACTGGCAAAAAAAGTCAAAGTGCAAATTAGCCTAGTGACGATTTTGTATTAGTTTTACCTAGGCCAGTTTAACATTCAAAAACAAGGGAGAAGCTGACACCCCAAGGCCCACAAAGTGATGGGTAATGGACATCAGTGCCCCTGACCTCATTTGGGCTCGATATTCAAGTGAGAACAGCCACATAAACCAAACTGTCAGCATCGGGATAGCATGGTTAATGCCTGATATCCTGCGACAAATCAAGATGTAGTGGGAGCTTGTCGGAGAGGTTTTAGTGTTTTCTCCAGAATATGTAGGTAATGAGCAGGAGGAGCCCTGCCGACAGGCCTGCGATCAAAAACTGGTGGATAGAGAGGACGTTTTCCAGCGTGTGGATCCTCTCCTCCATGGCACTGGTGTGGAAGTAGTCATAGATGCCAGCTCCGATGCTCCACAGCGCCCACACTGCGTCCAACACCAGCGGCATGTTGAAGCAGACAGGGAGGCTCAGCTGCAGCGATCAGGAGCGCTCTGTCAGAGGCTGCAACAAAAGACAAATCGAGATTTAGACTTGACAACAAGCAATGGTAGTTTTAAATGTCAATGCCAACATTTTGAAATGGAATTACCAAACCCACAATGAGGAAAATGCATAAAATCCATTCAAACCTTCTCCAATCAAGCAAATCTAGCTATTACTGTACCTTTTTATTTCTTCATCCCCCAGTAACTTATCGCCTTCTAAACCTAAAAAACAAGCTGTATTATCTATTTAATGCCTTTCATGCAAAGTTGCAATACAAGGTGCTTACAATACAATTACAAAAATACAATTAACATAGCACATTTAAATAGGCTAGATAAAAGATTAAAAGATTTTATTAAAATGGCTAGGTAAAAATATCCATCCCAAGATTTCATTTAAAAAGGTATTTCTCCTTTAATTTAGTTGTAAAAAACGTTATTGTTACCTATATGTCCTTGTTGTTGTTTTTTTAAATCATCGTTATAACTGTAGAGGTAAACAACTTAAACATTAGAATCAAACTGTAAATTCCACACTTTCATTTTTTGCCAGATTTCTTTTGTGGGCAAATCCACACTGCCAATGACATTGGACAAGTATACACTTTTAGTAATATGGCAACATTTAATTAAGTCATGCTTAACGAAAGTAATATTTCAAAGGTGACAACAGTGTACTCTTCTTAAGAGACATTGAATTAGGTAATTTCCCCCTTCTTTGCATAGCAGAGGACTGGGAGATATTGTTAACGTTCACAATGTTCAGTTTTGAAAAGTATTATGCTAAGGAATAAAATACATAAAAAACACATGTAAAATAATTATATTTATGTAAAATCCAACCACCTGTTGTTATTGATTGGAATTACTCATCTAAGCAGCCAACATGCAGTCAAACGATAACATAATACCAGTAGGCCCATAAACTTAACGTCAATATCAAGTGTACACTTTACATAGTGATATATTTGATGTCCGAATTGAATAATGTGTAACCATAATGTGTTAGAAGTCTTGATTTATACTTTCACTAACACATGAGCTCGTCTATCATCACGGGTTTATTTAATTCGACATTTTGTAAATGCGTAAAACGACTTCCTGGAATGCTGTTAAATATGTAAAACTAAAATACAGTAAGACCAACAATGTAACTGCACACTATTGCAACACATGGACTAGTTGACTATGCATGTGAATGCGATATATTTTACAGGAATTACCCCAGTAACGTTATTGAACTCATCCTCTGCTAGCAAGCTAACCCTTTAGCCAAGATAAATTCTTACCAAACTAGCACTGATTTTATTACGTCATGTTACTCACAGCATGAGCTACTTGTAAATGTGGATGTATCGAACAATCGTCGCACAGGCACATGGGGCGTTCACATCATCGTAAGACATCTGTTGTTACATGTTGGTTACATGTTCCATGGAAATATTGAAATCCTATCCTTAGGTACTTCCGGGTGTGTTCTCGATCAAGTTTCCCCCTTCTCTTATGTATGGCGAGTAAGGCACGCCAAACTTCACTACGACTTAATTTGCATGTCTTTGCTAACCGTCCAAATGTTCTTAATAAAACATTATGACCAACATTTTTTCAAGGGCCATCTGCTGGGACATTCGGCTTAATACAAGGAATCTGTCAAGGTGTGTTAATGTTTGAATGGGCTCACATGACATGTCATTAGCTCCTCACAAGGTGTACGATGCGAAGCCAAACTTTTCCAAACGTTTACTGAATGGAACCTTTTGGTATATTGTGTTTAGCCTATTTTCTTAACAAATTGGAAATTCTATTTTGAAAGATTAGGATTTGTTCTTGTTTATAAAATGGAGGTTGGTACGCTTCACCTTCAATGTATATAATGTATGTTTAAATAATCATAATGTGGCCTTTCCACACTGCCAGGCGCGGTGGCCAAGTGGTAAGGCGTCGGTCTCGTAAACCGAAGATCGCGGGTTCGATTCCCGTCCGTGCCTTACCCGTTTCGACCCGACTCTACTTCTTTTTCGCATACATCTTTAACTGCAGATACCGAGGCATATAATTGTAGATAATTGATGTCAACTAACTGCAACTTCTGCAATTAACTGCAACTTCAATCAATAATGCAAAGGTCACATAATTGTACAAACACATGTATAGGATTAATTGTACAATTTATTAGTAAATAAGCCCAACAAGTATTTTGGATTGTGACTGAATGCAATTTCTACACACAAATGCTCTCCCTTTGTGAAAGATATCTTCAAAGTACACAAGAAGGCGCTAAAACAACACTTATAGGTCTAAATAAGATTTGTTTACAGGGCACTGGAACGCTCACCTTGCTGATCTGATAACTGCAGATTCAAACATCACACCTGCATGCAGGGCCGGACTGGGACAATAAGTCAGGCCGGGAATTATACACCCAGCCAGGCCACTACCAGTTTTTTTTGTGCCATTCTGCTGGATTTATTTGTAAATATTTACAGCGTAGCTGCCCATAGTGATAGCCCTATAGTTTAAATCTACCCAATAATAAACATATGGACAGGGGTTACTATTTAAAAAACTGTGCAAATGTATTTGGGAACCTATCCATGTGAACATATTTTAAGTGGGGGTGGACCTCAAATCCTCTAGGGGGGTCTGGGGGCATGCCCCCCGGTAAGATTTATTTTTAAATGTTGGAGTTTAATGCATCAACCTTTTGAGGGGAAAATAAAGAGACTACACCTGGAACACCTATATGAAACAGAACTGTATACATTTCAATAATCATAAAATCATGGCCATAACCAATAACATATGAAAAACACTGAAAGTTATTTATTTATTTATTTTTGGTTCATTTATAGTTGTGAGTGTTCGGGCTCCTGAATCAGCCTCCCCTGTCTCCCTCCTCTCCCCCCTGCTCTTCTTTGAGTCAGCAGCAAAGACTAGTTTTAGCTCTTAACAAGTTTTACAAGTGTATCTTACCTTCTTTCTTTTTATTCATGCATATTTTACTAATCACTCCCCCCTCAAATGGAAATATGGGTTTACATAAATGGTGACCAAACCGTTTGAGCCTCGCAACCGTGCCGCGCCACACTATGCGCCGCATAAGCGCATAGGTGCGCCGTATTTGCGGCTCCCTCCGCGAGGTGAGGCCCCACGCAGTCTGTGTGATCAGCCTGTAGGGAGGGACAGCCCTGTCGGCAGGCAACATCATGTGTGGACAGACAGCACCCTGTGTGAGGCAGACCCACATTTGCGCAGCGTTGCGTTCACAATACATTAAAAAAAAGGAAAATCGCCAGGCCAGCAGGCCACTTAACCAACCTGATCTCACCAGAATGCGTGACTCCACCACGACTCCTTAACACCACAATGCGTGGTGGAGTCACGAACTTTGTTACATTTGCGTGTCGGCACCACGCAAACAACCCCAATGTAAAGTGAATGAGGCTCCTTTGTCGTGGTGCACACACGCATTTCTACAACGTGCATTGTGTGTAATGCAACTGTTAATTTTATTAAATTAGTTTGTTTTTAAGGAAGGCCAGAGCTTCAGCTGTGTCAAATAGATTGTTCCCTTTAGTTAACGTTATTTAAAAGATAATGATCATGTCTTGTATTACGAGCGTCCATTCCCATTGGATAACGGAGAATTTTACACCCGGAAGTAAGTAGCCTATTCTCCTTACTGTCGATTGATTTTACAGTGATATCTGCACTACTCATCGACTAAAAAACACCAAATTGTCCTTTTTAATTACACAACATTGATTGGTTTGAATTGTGTGCAATGCTTTTGTATTTTCCCCCTTCGATTCGGAGAAACAAATATTTTTTCGGAGTTTTTGGACGGCAGAAGACACTACACTACCCAGAATCCTCAGCTATCGTTTGGGACTACACCATGAACCCCGTGATCAGTCCTCAAGTTCTTTGATTGGTTGACCTCCAACTGCATTCCATATGAAAAAAAAACGTTTCGTAAAAGAGAAAATCATACTTTATTCAGCAGTGCTTGCTTTACTCTTTGATAGTCATCACATGAATGCATTGTAATAAATGGTTTGGCTGCATTAAATATTACACATCTGTCTTAGTTCTTTATTTATCTACAGAGATCGGGCATCAGAATACACCGGAAACTATTCTTTTACCGTTCTGTTTTAATTTCACAATAAAGTTAGTAGTAATATTTTGTTTTGATATTATTGTTTTTTATTAACTACTAGACGACTGGGTCATGTTAAGACCATCTTTTCTGTGTTGCTGTGGGGTTTTTCCATCGCTTTTGTGTTACAAATATCAAAACAATAACAAAATAATATTCGTCGTAAACTAAACCGGAAACAGCAGTATATTTTATTTTGTTAACACTGTAAACTTGACAGCCTTTTAACCCAAACCACCTACTGGTTAAAGCACGTTATTACACGTTTAGAGTAATTGCAATGCAGGAAGATTGTGTTGCTTTTTAACGACTGTTTAAAATGCCTTTTTCTTAATGTCTTTCATTTTTGTAACGCACTTTTGAATGTGTTATATTTTATGAAAACATTCAAATATTAAGAGTACATACAAAATAGTGGGAAAGTAGAAGGTCAATTATATAAATATAGAATAGAAAATATCAAGAAGATACTCAAATGATATCTAGAATAAAACAGTTTAGTGCCTGATAGGAGGATGTGCTAACTAATAAGGCTTTAATTAAAGAAATGTGCAGAATATGACAGTGTAATGGTGGAAGTATACACACATTGATAGATGTCTTGTAATGCACTGTTGATGAACCTGTGACCCAAGTTGTTCATTCATTGCATAACTACACTGTTGTGTATATGATATGTCAATAAACCTTAGAAAATCTTGAAATCTTGAAAGGGATGTGCAAAATAGCAATTATATACAGTCTTTAATGAACTATTAGAGAATAACGAGTAATGAATATGCTTTAAACGGATCTGCAGATAAATATTTAGTCTTCTCAAGCAACCAACTATCAAATATCTCGCCTGATTGTTGGCACTTGACAATCACCTTCACTGAATTTCATTCAGGTGTAACTAAAGTCTGATTTAAGGGTTGTTTATATTTCACATCATTAATCCAAATCTGTAAAGTAACTAAAATAAATGTAGTGGATTAAAAATACCAGGTTAACCTTAAAAAAAGCCCTCAGGATTATAAAAGACCACCATCACCCCAGCCACAAACGGTTCTGTCTGCTGCAGTCTGGCAGGCGGTACCACAGCATCCGGACTAAAACCACCAGACACAGAGACAGCTTCATCCCACAGGCCAGAAGACTATTAAACACCTGAATTTAGAAATAACATTCATCTGGCTGCTACTTAGAAATTATTTATCTAATATATCATATTCCAATCACTTGTAGACTCTTATTGCATTATTTCACTATTTTTTCTGTGCATCTGTTTTATTGCGTAGCACTGTTGGAGGAGCCTGTGACCTAAGGGGGGAGGAGGGGGGGGGGGGGGTAGGACACGTTCGATTCCTGTTTTGAATAGTGTGCCGTCGATGGGTTTCATTCCATTTCAAAGTCCTTTTGGACGCTCTGTGTAAACGTCGCGCATCCAATCACAGAGGTTGAGGACTGATCACGGGGTTTGTCAAGCTAAGCACATGGTGTAGTCCCAAACGATAGCTGAGGATTCTGGGTAGTGTAGTGTCTTCTGCCGTCCAAAAACTCCGAAAATATATTTGTTTCTCCGAATCGAAGGGGGAAAATACAAAAGCATTGCACACAATTCAAACCAATCAATGTTGTGTAATTAACAAGGACAATTTGGTGTTTTTTAGTCGATGAGTAGTGCAGATATCACTGTAAAATCAATCGACAGTAAGGGGAATAGGCTACTTACTTCCGGGTGTAAAATTCTCCGTTATCCAATGGGAATGGACGCTCGTAATACAAGACATGATCATTATCTTTTAAATAACGTTAACTAAAGGGAACAATCTATTTGACACAGCTGAAGCTCTGGCCTTCCTTAAAAACAAACTAATTTAATAAAATTAACAGTTGCATTACACACAATGCACGTTGTAGAAATGCGTGTGTGCACCACGACAAAGGAGCCTCATTCACTTTACATTGGGGTTGTTTGCGTGGTGCCGACACGCAAATGTAACAAAGTTCGTGACTCCACCACGCATTGTGGTGTTAAGGAGTCGTGGTGGAGTCACGCATTCTGGTGAGATCAGGTTGCACTTAACAGGCCAGGCCATCGGGAAACCTCCCGGTCCTCCCGATGGCCAGTCCGGGCCTGCCTGCATGACTAAAATCCTGACTAAAATGACAGTTAAATGAGGCATCCTAATAAAAATTGTCGTTTTCTCACTTACAATGAAGATTTCTAACTGTTGGCAAAATGCAAGTGCACAAGTCATAACAAATGTAACATAAGCCTTTTTTTTGGACATTTTAATGCAGAATGTTACAAATTATACCTTTCAATTACGGTAAAACAATTTGTGTACATCTTTATCACAGACCTGCTTTTTCATCAACAAATATATCATACAGTTAATGTGGGTGTGTAAAGTTACATTGCATTAGTTGATTTATGACATTTAAAAAAGATTCCAGCATGTTGTGTGTGAGCATTTTAGCTAATGCTCACTATTAACAACCTCCGCCCCTCCATTAAATGTAAGCTCAACCGATTCCCAGTCAAAGACATTTCCTCTTGGTACTCTCTTCCCTAAATTCATGTCTTGGATGGTGCTGTCTGAGAGGACAGAGTCCCACATATTAACATCACTGATCGACCCAACAAAACTCTGTTTGGCTTCAAAACTCCCCAGGTAGTCATCCGGATCTTGCCCGATGATAACCTTGCCTCCGGAGCGGATCCTGTGACCCTTCCTGTACATTTTGGTCACGCTTTTCCTCCCATCCATGAAGATGGCAGCCGCTCCTGAACTGGAATCCCAGGTGACACACATGTGGGTCTCAGTGGGTCCAAGCTTAGGGGCCTTGAACATAACACCATCTCCACTCAGGTAGAAGGAGTATCTAAACACACAGATATACATAATCAGAGTTCAAAGGGTTTATGTTACTCCAAACTGGGGACTGGTCAGTGTTGAAATAAGTACTCAGATCCTTTATTTAAGTAAAAGTACAAATACCATGGTCTCAAAATACTCTATTACAAGTAAACGTCCTGATTTCAAAATGTTACTCAAGTAAACGTAGAAAAGGATTAACATGAAAAAAAAAAACTACTGAAGTTGAAATTTCGAACTCAGAGTAGGAGAAAAAACTCATTTTGAGAAAACGACCTTGAAAGATTGCAGTGAGGCGCTAGCTAAACCCTCCTGTTCTTTGGATGACAGCTTGCGCATCGACGCACTCCGTGAAGGTATTTCATGTTCGGGGTCATTTGCTTTTTGTATAACCTTGCTTCGTGCAAGTGACAATTGTTGTCGTCTTCTCTGTGAACGTTTTTTTCGCTGTTCTTTTGCCATTTTGAGATTTCAATTTCTAGCGGAAAGCTAACCAGGAAGTGTTTTAGCACACCACGTGACGCATCTGAACGAATCACGTTGTCAGAAATAGACACCAGCCAATGAGGTTTTGTTTCTTGGTTTAAGACCCCTTTGTACTTTCACGATTGGTTAATTATCACCTAGATGTACTTCAAGTCTCAAAAGTAAATGTACTCGTTATGCAGAATAGATTTTTTCACAGTATTTTATTATTATGGTTATTATATGATCCTGTTTCTATACATGTAAGAGCATTATAGTATGGTAGTTTGTCAATGTGGACTAGATTTAGATACTTGAAATACTGAGTAGTACACAGGCCCGGACTACATACATACACCGTGAAGTTGTTTGCAGCCTGCCAGTAAACCCAAAGCAGAAGAAGAAGAAGTGACGTCAGCGGCAGCGTTGGAGGCGGGGTCTCTTTCTTTCCTATGAGAGCTGCTCATTGGCGCATGACGACAAAATGGCCCAACTTTTGAGAGAGCGAAACGTCACAGATTACCCATCATGCCTGTCAGAGCAGAAGAACCCGTATGTGAGCTCACAGAGCATGCGCCCCTTAAGCCCCGCCCCCCGAGCTCCCACTCTCGGCTCAGTAGAATGAATGGAGACAGAAAATAAATCTAGATTCAGCTTTTAGTGCATTTTACAACTTTAAGAACCTAATGATTATAATAAGGGTTATACAATAGTTCATACTGGGTAGTTTATTTAGTTTTTTAAAAAGTATCCGCTGATTTACAGACGTCTCTTTCCCAATGTTAGTCTATGGGAAAAAGTATTTCTGGGCCCATTGACGTCACGGACTGATACGGAAATTGTAGTACTGCCGTTTGGACACAACGAATATTTTCATCAGAGTCCGGCGCACTTCCTGGGGGCTTGCTTCATTTGCCTAATCCTCCCTCAGGGACTTATTCCGGTGTGAACGCGATCTGCTCTTTAGTTCCGATGAACTAAGTACTGGGAACTAAGGCCCAATCCCAAACCACGCCCTACACACACACACTACCCCTCCGTGACGGAGCGAACTCTGTGGAGTGACACTCGCAGCTCAACGAGGCTCCCTCCTGTCAGATGGAGGGAGTAAATACAGCGGCAAGCTTTGGGACGAAGTCCCCTCTCTCCGGCAGAAACAGGAAATGCCGTAACTAATGCTAATGCTAATAATGCTAATGCGAGCAAATAAAATGGCGGCTTCACAAAAACCTTTCAGAGTTTTACGGGGCGTGGTTTGCAATTCGCCCAGCCAATCAGAAATTGGAACCTTTTTCTCCCCAGGAAAGTCCCTGCTCTCTAGCAGGGACTAAAAAGGGGTGAAAAGGTTCGCAAAAAGGTTCTAGTTCCAGATCTTTTTGGTGTGAACGCAAAATCCCAGGAACTATCGGAACTATTCCTGGGAAAAGTACTCCAGCGTGAAAGCGCCTATTGTCCCTGTTTCCGTTGTGTTTTCATCTTTATTGCAGGGTTTTGTATTTGCAGCGTTTAGTTTATGCATATTTTAGTAAACGCTGCGCATGTATTGTGAAGTTGGTCATTTGTGTTTTTATATTTTGTTAGGATTTGTCTGTGTTAGTATTTTTCGTGTCCTTTTCTATCTTTGGGTTTCCTATTTTATTTTGTAAAGTGTTCACCCCCGTTTCCTGCCTGTTTGCTTTCTGTCGGTTTCCCTCTCTGATTACCCAATTGTGTTCACCTGGTACCTATGTGTTTTCTCCTCCCTCCTCACCTGTCTCGTGTTTATGTGATTAGTTCTGGGTGTATTTAAGTTGTGTGTTTTCTGTCTCTCTTTGTCGGGTTGTCTTGTGTATTGGCTTGTCCTCGGTGAGTGTTCTGTTCTGTATTTGTCAGCATAGCCTTGAAATAAAGGAATTATTTGTACGTTAATCTGCATTTGGGTCCTACCTTCTTCACACACCGTAACATATTTACATCGTTTCTGAAGCTGCAGTGCGTTTCTCCTAATGGAAATGTTTTGAGCGAGTTTGCATCTATCGGCCACCCTAGTTTGGGACTTAAGACTAAAATGTTATGACTTGAGTGCAAAACCTTGTGACTTTCAAAACAAGGACTTCGGGTCACTTTCGTGATAGAAGAAGAGAAGTTACTAGAATCAGTTTGAATATGAGGGATATTTTGGCATGCAAATGGTGAAATGTAAAACAACAATCTAAAACAATGATCACTGAATATGTTCTTATGTTAGAGTCAATGTAAGCATGTTGTTGTGTGTACCTGCCGTCCAGCTCTTGCCACACATTCAGCTCGTCAAAGTCTAGAGTCCGGTATGCAAACAGGATGATCTCGCGCTCCATATTGGGCAGCTCTGTGGCCACTCACAGGGTGAAAGCCCTGAGGTTCAGGGACTTCTGGGGGACCATCTCCACATAACTGTTGTTCGACTCATCAGGGAACAACAAGGTCTTTAAAAACACACTCCCTGAGGGACAGTTAATAAAAAAGACGCTTTGGATAATATAAATCAGGTTATCACTTACAAGGAATTTGATTTGGGGTAAAATGGTGCATGGAAAAACACAGTAGGAGAAATTAAAATGGAAAAATAAGAGATAATAAAAATTAAAAAAATACAAATATACAAATTACCACGAACAAATATTTACAGTATATCTTAAAATAATATAGAATAGCTGTGCAGTTTATACAGAATCCAGGTTTTTTGGCAAGTCAGTTTTCATAAACTAAGGAAAATAAGTATATTTAAAAAAAATGTCAAGGAAAAAATAAATATACAAAAAATATGACAAATACTGTAATGTACAGTTTATTTGAAATATAAGGGTAAGAGCTGTAAGGCTATGAATAGGACTCAAAATAAATAATGGTAAATTGGCTGAAATTGAATAAAATAAGTCTTAACTAAGTGAACTTTAAGCCATTTAATATATACTTGTATACATGCACAGATATGAACATAAAGACAGGAGGACAGGGTATATAATTACCTGCCAACCCAGCAGAGCTGGCAACGAGGAATAGGACGACTGGAAGTCTCATTTTGTCTGAGCAAACGACAATTTACAATTTACTCTTCAACTCATCCATACAACATTCAATCTTAAATCACAGTGTTTTCATGCATACAAAAAGGTTATATAAAGATATAAGGAAGGTGTGTACTTACTGTGTAGCTTTCTCAGGTGCAGCTGCAGAAAATCTGAAAATTGGGGCTTTTATGTAGTGACTCCCTGAACCCTCCCCCTTGTTATGTAATGAATTTGAGCCTGAGATATAAAAAAATGTGGGCAAGATTATATTGTACATTGAGGACAAATGGATCAATAGGCAAATAGTCCAGGTATTGCAAAATGGGGAGTCACGGGACAAACATGCAACTGGCTGGCCATAAGGACTACAATGAGAAGCTAAACGACTACAAAAAGATGCAGAAACAAAAACAGATGTTAACAAAGAGTCACGAAATTCCCCAAAACAAACACACAAAATGGCCAAAAAACCACTAACACAAAAATAAGATGACAACAAAGAGATGCAAAACCACCAACTAAAGACACAAAAGGACTACAGATAATCAAAACTCTACAACAAAACCTCAATATTGACTAAAGAGCAGCTTCAGTGATAGAAGGAATGAGAAATTAGTCTAAAACATGAAACTCAGGGTTCGATGAGGACGTTTTATCAGGTGCTCTTTCAACTGTTATCTAAGGACACTGACCCAGAGTTAATGTCATGTTAGCAGATCTGATCACAACTTGGTTCACCTCCTATGTATCAACCTCTGGTCAACAGACAGTAGTGATGGGAATTATGGCTCTTTGAAGGGAGCCGAATCTTATGGCTCCGTTCCTTTGCGAGAGCGGTTCAAAAGAGCCGTTTTTTTAAGGGGGTGGGGTTACTAGGTTTATCTGTGAAATATACCTTTTATAATTCAATCAAATGTAGCCCTGTTTTGACTAATGATTTATATGTGCACACATACAGTGGGGCAAAAAAGTATTTAGTCAGCCACCAATTGTGCAACCCGGCCGGTGTTGCAGTATAACGTGAGTCATGACAACTGGCGACATTCTATTATTTTCGTCATAGGAATCCGGGGCGTGTACATTGAGGACCCATTGTTGATTTACCATGTCGATCGCCTCGTTTGTCGTTTACGTTCATCTTTTGCTATATCTGCCTTCCTAAGATCACTTTGATGCACATTCAGTACTCGTATGTGAGGTTGTGGGTGAGAGGTGGATATCGTGACGCTTACAGGGAGGTATCGAACATTACAAAGTAGGTGACTGTGTGGATGCCTGTTCAAAATATTGCAAACTTGAATAAATCATTTAAATTATATATTTGTGTCCGACTTTCATTTGTACATCGTTCTTAATGTGATGTATAGTAGCTCTGATAGCTGTCCATACCTTCAGACAGCCTAAAAGTAAAACACAAGTCGTTTATTCACAGCCCGAACGCTCATCGAGATGACTGGATCCTCATGACAGGTTGTGATCAGCTCCGATTAAATTGTGATATCAATGCTGTAGCTATTCTCCAGGGAGCACGTTTTTTTATGAAATACCTGTATCCCTCTCATCACAACAAGACTCTACACTGTGCAGGAAAAACAATTACATACATGAAAATAACCTTGATGAATGGGTAATAAGTTGTATTTATTTCCTGACCAACATTTAGCTGGAAGACTGGGATACACCCTGGATTGGTTACCTCTACATCACTGGGTGAACACTCTCTATAACAGATATTATAAATGTTTACTTTAATTCACCAAACTTGCATGTCTTTGCACTATGGGAGGACACTGGAGCAGTTGAAGAAACTTCTGAGCATGGACTCTGAACAGAAAGGAAAACAGCTAAGATCTAAAACTGTACATTGCTTGCTTAATGAAATGTAAACAACGTCATTACTGCTTACTCTGGATGAGTGATGTAAAATGTTTGTCAATATTCTAACATGTCTTTTTTCTGTTTATTTTAAGATCGAGTGCACTGGGTGCGCTATGTGGTACCACACATACTGTGTTGGGGAGCCCTGTCAATGCAGATTTCTTTTGTAAAGGCTGCACTTCTTAGACACACACACACACAGACACACACACACACACACACACACACACACTTTATTATTTCTGTTGGCAAAATCCTGAATGTCCTCTTCCAGTATGAGAGTAACATGATAACAAAGGTATCCCAGCTGTAGCTGTGAACATGACAGGATGTGAGATGACCTAGAAGAGCATCAGGACTGTTTGAGGCATATGATAGCTATGTGATTAGCATGATGATTCAGCCTCTATGGAGATAGACATATGACAAGCATGCTCATTTCTGACGTGGAGCTAATCTGAAGTAAACATTGAATACTGCTTTCTATTCCTCCATCTTGTGACTGTGTGACTGCCTCTCTTGGATATCAGCATGTGAAGGACACTGCTCAGGAACTAGTTGATGCTCTGTATGTGATGACTACTTCCATTCTGGAGAGGATCACAGATACATGGATCCTGAGCTGAAGCTCAAGCCGGGGACCAGTGAGATTGTTCTAACAATTTCCAATAAATGTTATTCTGAAACATAACTATCACTGTTGTCTTTCCTTCTATAAATGAAGCCAAAAATATGTCAAGCTGCGCTTAGCCCTCCAAAAAGTGCATGGTTGCAACTTAGACAGTTAAGCATTTTATATCAGTGGGTCCTCATGGTGCAACACGGAAGGCAGACAGAATTGCAGACACAGGTGTCACATGAACTTTAAATGTTCTGGAAAGTTCCTTATACAGCTTTAGCCTTTTTGATCTCATGAAGTCCCTAAGTGACACACACTGAACAGTCTGGTGGGTTATGGTCCTTGTCATTTGCTTTTGTGTTCCCATAACAACATGTCCAAGATGTCCATGTGCCAGGCTAACACATGTGACAGAACTAGCTACATTTGGAAAGGTTTTTTGTTGCTAAAGTTAACATTCAAGCCATTTAAGAATACAAATGCTTACATGACATGTAATTTGTTAAACATTAAGCTGTCTTGGGCTCTTTTCTGATTCTGATTACATATAACCTGTTGTAGAAACATTTATTGATGAAATTGATATGAAACTAATGGCATAAATATTGCTGTGACACTGATGTCACATCGGGACATTAACCCTAAACATTCACAGTAAACCCGGAGTGACATATATGCACAATTACAAATATGATTATGATCTGCTCAGTTAATTTAGCTGATTCAATTATATTTAGTTAACATATTCTTTATTATTCAATTCAAAGTATGTTCAAACACATGTAAACCAAAAAAATCATCCTCATTAATGAAGTTATAAATAAGAGTTACTTTACCATTAAAGCCCAATGTGACATATATGTCACATTTCAGATATTTCACACTGGGGGGGTTACTTGTCATAAATGTGTTCTAGGTGGTCTATTTAGTCTAAATGACGTTCCCCTTAATTTCCTCAAAAGTAGAAATGGGTCCGGGTTCTTATGGGTTAAACGTATAGGCTTAAAGGCATAATATAACTACTGTATTATATGTATTCAACGTGTGCCCCGCTGGACTTACGTTTCTGTGGTTGACCGTTACTGTGACATATCAGTAGAGCCACGGAAGATAGTTTGTGTGTTTCATTCCCATGCATCAAGGTTATTTTCATGTATATAATTGTTTTTCCTGCACAGTGTAGTCTTGTTGTGATGAGAGGGATACAGGTATTTCATAAAAAAAAACGTGCTCCCTGGAGAATAGCTACAGCATTGATATCACAATTTAATCGGAGCTGATCACAACCTGTCATGAGTGATCCAGTCATCTCGATGAGCGTTCGGGCTGTGAATAAACGACTTGTGTTTTACTTTTAGGCTGTCTGAAGGTATGGACAGCTATCAGAGCTACTATACATCACATTAAGAACGATGTACAAATGAAAGTCGGACACAAATATATAATTTAAATGATTTATTCAAGTTTGCAATATTTTGAACAGGCATCCACACAGTCACCTACTTTGTAATGTTCGATACCTCCCTGTAAGCGTCACGATATCCACCTCTCACCCACAACCTCACATACGAGTACTGAATGTCCATCAAAGTGATCTTAGGAAGGCAGATATAGCAAAAGATGAACGTAAACGACAAACGAGGCGATCGACATGGTAAGTCAACAATGGGTCCTCAATGTACACGCCCCGGATTCCTATGACGAAAATAATAGAATATCGCCAGTTGTCATGACTCACGTTATACTGCAACACCGGCCCCGTTCGTCGAAGAGGAGGAGGACGAGGGTTCCTCGATGTCGGGTGCTTCCGGTTCGGACGGGCCGCCACACAGGTCCGCACGTCAGGCCTTCCCATCGGTGATGGCCATCGCGGCGGAGCGTGTAGGATTACCGCTCCCTCCGCCACTACTGCCAAAGCCAGTGAGCCGCCTCCGTCAGGGGTTTTACAGCCCGGCTTCCCTGGCACAGCCGGCCTTCGTTTTGCCCCGGTTGCCAGACATCTGGCGGTGTGTGGAGGCGACGGCCGCTGAGAGCGAGGGCTCCAGTGGCAGGTGTGTCCGGATTCCTAGCGGTGCAGGGCTGCTCAGACACATCTGCTTCCGCAGGCAGCTGGATGGGCGGAGGGGAAAAAGCCTCTGCCCCCGCTGCCTTGTGACCGGGAAATGCTGGAGTATTTGGACAGAATATTCCGGCTCGGTGCGCAGATAATAATAATCAATAATCTCGGTGTGTTGGGCTATGAGGTGTGATTTGTGACAAAGAACAGACAACTAAGCTGACTGAGTGGATAACTAACGTGCGCTAACGCCTCCATCAATTTTGAATGACGTAGAATACAGGCGATGTCAGACGTCACGGCGACGTATCATAGGTGAGCTCAAAGTACGTGCTCAAAGTACGCGCTCACATGGCTGCGGTGTAGCTTGGAAAGCGCTATCTTAGATATGCGTGTTGATAACGTACGTGTGGATATGCGAGTGAATAACGTATGTGTGGATAAGCATGTGAATAACGTACGTCTCGCCTCCGTTAGCATTGTATAGCATTATCCTAGCATCAGTGGCGTTTTTATATGCACAAAAGTGGTGGGGCACAAAAAACTTAGATGTCTATATATAAGCAGTGACGTGCAGTGAGGTTCATGGCTGGTGAGGCACTGGCACTGACTCTTCAGGTTTACAAATATTATATTTTGACCTAAATCAAAATATAATATTATTTTCAATTGCTTTTTTTGTCTGATGCTTCGATTAATTTTAAACAGACAGTTCAAGAAAAGGATACCCAAAAAATGTAATTGTATCATTTAAATATTGAATTGTTCTCTCTTAGTAAGATCTCATTTTCAATAAAATTGCGGTCTTACCTTGACTTGAAGATGAAGTCCATTTGCCTATCCTTCTGGACAAAAATCTCTATTACTTTTTTGTAAAACAATGGACGGTTGAAGCACTTTTAGCTGCTTACACTTTATTAAACTTTTACATAGAACGTAGCATAACATTTACACCCTGGCTTCATCCGCATGCCTGCTCCGGTGTGTGTTCCCTTCAACAGGGTCCGTGTGGAAACATATAACATCTATTGTAACATCCTTTTTATTTTTATTTTTAAGTGTAAGTACAAAATCACTTATTAATTTTTTTTCTTAAATACAAATTTCAAAATACAATTTTCACTCAACATTTTTTCTTTTAAATCCCCCCCAAAGTCCTTGAGTCACATCACATCAGTGACCCCATATCAGTGTGCATAGTCCTGCAAGTACTGTGGCCTAACAACTGGTCGGCCAGCTCTGGTAGTCACAGTCTGTTGTGTGTCACACATGACTCTGTCAGGGGTTGAAACACCGTACGGGCTGTCACACTCGGTACTGTGCCCTGGACCCATCTCAGGTGACGTCGATTCCTCCTTAGAATACCTCCATTCTCCAGCTGCACCGTGTAGGACCTGTGGTCAACAGGCTCCACCACAGTAGCCGTCCTCCAGATCGTGTGTGGTTTGTAAGGCAGAACTCTATCCCTGTTTGAGCATGTCCATGTCCTTAGCAGTCCTGTTGTAGTATGTGGCTTGCTTCTCCTGCCTGTCAATCCGCTCTTGTGTTGTCTGTTTCACCTCGGGTTGTAGGAGACTGTCCCGAGCAGGTAGTAGAGTTCTGGTCCTCCTGCTAAGCAGTCCCTGAGCCGGGCTTGTAGTCAGTCCTTGAGTAGGTGTGTTGCGGTGATCCAACATAGCCAGGTACGGGTCCTGTCCCGCCGCCTTAGCTTTCAGCATCAGTCGTTTTGCAGTTTTCACAGCAGACTCGGCCTTCCCGTTGCTCTGTGGGTATCCAGGAGACGACGTTTTGTGCTCGAACTCCCACAGCCGACTGAAACGCTGGAACTCTTGGGACGAATACTGGGGCCCATTGTCCGAAAAAAGAATAAGCGGAATCCCCTGATGGGAAAAGTGAGCTTTCAGCTTCCTAATTACAGTACTTGACTTTGTATCAGGTAGGTAGTCAACTTCCCAAAAGTTGGAATAGTAGTCCACTATAATGAGATAGTTCTTATCGTTAAAGGTAAACAAATCTGTACCAACCTTGGCCCATGCATGGTCTGCTTGGTACCTCATGTGGATGTAGTGTCTCTTTTTGTTGTTTTGTGTCAACTGATCTGCAAATGTCACATTTCACTATGAACGTTTTTATCTGTTCATTCATTCCCGGCCAGTAGACACATTCTCTCGCACGCCTGAGGCATGCCTCCACACCCAGGTGAGAGGAGTGGATCCGGCGGGTGATGTCCCTTTGTAGTGAATATGGGATGACAGCTCTCTCCCCTCTGAAGATGATGTCATCCTGTATACTCAGTTCCTCCTGGAATGAGTAGTAGTGCATAATATCTATCGGTGTGTCTTTCTTATGTTTAGGCCATCCCTTCTGAATGGTGTTGCTAAGTGTCTGTAGCGTTTGTCTCCTTGTGTAGCAGAGCGGATTGTGCTCAGTCTCTCTTCAGAGATAGGCAAGTAGGCCACCATATTGACCGTCTCAATCTCAACTTCCACTGTTCCTGCAGATGAGCTCTCTGGTAAGTATGCTCTACTCAATGTATCTGCAAGTAACATGTCACGACCTGGGACATAAATCACATCAAAATCATATCTCTGAAGTCTGAGCAACATACGTTGGAGTCTCTTTGGTGCACTTAACAGTGGCTTCTTGACAATGTTCTCCAACGGCTTATGGTCACTCTGTACTGTCACTTTCCGGCCATACGTGTATTGATGGAACTTTTCCATGCCATAGACAATAGCTAAACATTCTTTTTCTATTTGGGCATAGCCCCTTTCGGTTGGTGTCAGTGCTCTGCTCCCGAATGCTACAGGTTTCCCTTTTTGAGTCAGTGCTGCTCCGTTTCTGAAGCATCACACTGCAATGTCAGTTCCTCTTGTGGGTCATAGTACTTCAGTACTGGTGTTTTGGCTATATTGTCCTTGAGCCTGCTGAATGCTTCTTCGTGCATTTCTGTCCATTCCCACATATTTTCCTTGTGTGTGAGCTGTCTCACAATCTCATAGTCATCTGACAGGTGTTTGTAGAATTTAGAGAGATAATTTACCATGTCTCTGTACACCCTTCACGTCAGTTGGTCTTGGCATGTTTCTCACTGCCCTGATCTTCTCGGGGTCAATTTTCAGTCCATCTGCTGTCAGCAGGTGTCCAATATATGGCACCTCCTGCTGCCTCAACCTGAATTTCTCTGCATTCAGTTTGATATTCTTTTCTCTGCATCTGCTTAGAAACTGTCTCAATTTATCATCATGGTCTTTGAAGGCCATTTCTTGTGTGTCACCTTCTCCTGTGATCAATACGTCATCAGCTATGATGTAGATGCCTGGCAGACCCTCCAGTGCTTGATTCAGCATCCGCTGGAAAATCTCAGGTGCTGGGCTGATTCCCATAGGCATCTGGAGCCACCTAAATCTGCCAAACGGTGTAGCAAATGTTGTTAGATAGCTTGACAACTCCTCCAATTTCACAGGCCAAAAGCCATGTTTGACATCACAGACTGTGAACACCTTTGCTCGCGACAGGTCTGGAAGGATGTCATCAATGGTAGGAAGTGACAAGACTACTTATCCAGTCTGTGCTTTTCTCCACAGGTGTGATGATCTCTCTCCTTTGTAGATCCTGCAGCTCTAACTTGAGAGGAGTCATCATGGCAACCGGGACTCGTCGTTTGGGGAGTTTCAACGGCTCCACCATCTCGTCGATCTCGATCTTGTACTCTCCTTCCAGGCAGCCGTCACCTGTGAACACATCACTGTACTCCTTCTGTATTTGTTGCTTGTGTAGACCACAGTGGGCTGATTTCACTTCAGTGACAATACTGTCAATAGCTAGTATGTTTTCATACTGTACTTTAATGAGTTTCATGGCTTCGCTTGCCTTCTTTCCCAACAGTGGTAGTCTACAGTCCTCATTCACCACCTCAAACTCCAGGCGGTACTGTTTTTGGTTCCTTGGGTTTCTCACCTTCACCTTGCATTTGCCTAGTGGATGCAGCCTGGTCTTGTTGTACATTACCAGCACTGTCTTAGTGCTTTCCAGCCGAGTTTCAGGGCTCAATAGATTCACAGGGATGACATTACAGCTAGCTCCACAGTCTATCTGAAACTTCACCAGCTCCTTGCCGATTAGCATCCCTGCGAAAAGCTGGCTGTTCTTGGCTTTGTCCTCCACGGCCTCTTTACCAGTCACTGTCAGTATTTCTGTAGTGGTGACACTCAAGATGTCCTCATATTCCTCACTGCAGCGCTTTCCAAAGGCTGGACACTTGTTCTTGTCCCTTTCATGTGTAATACCACAGAATTTGCATGAAACTGTGTTTGTGTTCTTATCCTGCCATGCTGTCTCTTTCATCATGTGCACCTCCTCCACTGTATGTCTTGCAAGGGTTCTACTATTTTCACGACAATTCTGTAGCCCTGCACAACTGTAGGCAGTTGTCCAATGTCAGGTTGTCCTCCCTGAGCAATCTCTCTCTCAGTCCTGAATCCATAATGCCACATACTATTCTATCACGAATGAGTAAGTCCCTTATTTGTCCAAAGTTGCATGTGCTGGCTAACATTCTTAGATCAGTGACATATGTATCAATGTTTTCATCCTGTCCTTGATTTCTCACGAAAAACCGATATCTCTCCACTGTTTCATTTACCTTGGGGTTGCAATGTCCATCGAATTTTTCAATGATATTCTTCACTGTCCTGGCTGTAGTCACATCACTCATCAGAGTTTCACAAAGTTGTCTACCAGTCTCTCCAATCATGTCGTAGAACAATTTCACCTTCATTGTTTCTTCTGCCTCTGGCAAAGAAAGCTCCAAGTAAAGTGTAAACTCCTCTTTCCATGATTTCTATGACTTTGCAAGATTGCCAGAGTCCAAACCAACCTGATCTCACCAGAATGCGTGACTCCACCACGACTCCTTAACACCACATTGCGTGGTGGACTCACAAACTTTGTTACATTTACGTGTCTGCACCACGCAAACAACCCCAATGTAAAGTGAAGGAGGCTCTTTTGTCGTGGTGCACACACGCATTTCTACAACGTCCTGCGGTGAGCTTTTATTCTATAAAACGTTTTTAAAATCTACTTTATAGCTTGTAGTAACTCGCGGGAGGCTTCTTTTATTTTATTTGTATTCATAATAATTTTTATTTTTCGTCAATGTATTATGGTGCATTAGTTACGAATTGTTGTTCTCAAAAAACAGTGCATTGTGTGTAATACAACTGTGATTTTTATTAAATTAGTTAGTTTTTAAGGAAGGTCAGAGTTTCAGCTGTGTCAAATACATATTTCCCTTTTAGTTAACTTCTGGTGGATAACGCAGGATTTTACACCCGGAAGTAAGCATTCTCTTTACTGTCGATTGATTTTACAGTGCTATCTGCACTACTCATCAACTCAAAAACACCAGATTATCCTTGTTGATTACACAACATTGATTGGTTTAAATTGTGTACAATGCTTTTGTAATTTTCCCCTTCGATTCGGAGAAACAAATATGTGTTCAGTTTAGGATGGCCGAAGACACTACACTACGCAGAATCCTCAGCTATCGTTTGGGACTACACCATGTGCTTTGCTTGACAAAGCACATGGTGCTTTGTCAAGTGATTTGTCCTCAAGCTCTGTGATTGGATGTTGGGGCAGTGCGCGAAGTTTACGCTGAGCGACAAACAGCATTTTGAAATGGAATGAAACATGAAACCCATCGACGGCACACTATTCAAAACAGGAATCGAACGTCCTCCTACCCCCTGCACCCCCCCTTAGGTCACAGGCTCCTCCAACAGTGCAACACAATAAAACAGATACACAAAAAATAGTGCAAGTCAATACAAAAAGAAAAATAGTAAAAAGTGAAATAGTGCAATAAGAGTCTATACAAGTGATTGGAATATGATATATTCGACAAATCATTTCTAAGTAGCAGCCAGATTAATGCTATGGATGTTATTTCAAAGTTCAGGTGTTCAATAGTCTTATGGTCTGTGGGATGAAACTGTCCCTGAGTCTGGTGGTTTTATTCCGGATGTAAGATAAGTAGGGCTGTCAAACGATTACAATTTTTAATCAGATTAATCACAGCTTAAAAATTAATTAATCATGATTAATCACCATTCGAACTATGTCCAAAATATGCCATTTATTTATATTGTTGTGGGAATGGAAAGATAAATGAAAGAAGGCGGATATATCCATTTAACATACAGTATCTATGTTTATTATAACATTTTTCTGCGTGTCAAAATGAAAGACAACCCACACACCTATCAATCATCAAACCGTGGGGTCTTAATTCATTACGTGTTGATTTCTATCAGCGGGGATTACTTCAGGAAAGTCGACAGAGGGGGGCGGCGGCGGCGGCTAGTGGAGTACTTCGTGACCACAGAGTGTGAATGTTGTAATCAACTGTTTTAGCGCAGTTCTCCAGTGAAGGGGGGGAGTCTCCCTCCGCAGCCGGTTGGCGTAGTTTTGGCACAATTCCGTTGTACAGACCGACGTTAACAGCAGCCCTGTCTGTGCACACGGAGACCGACTCTGTCGTCCGGTGATCGAACCGCCTTCTGGAAAAGCTTCACAAGTACGTCGGTACGCAAATGCGCTTTGTGACCCAAGTGACGGTACGCATATCAGATTAAGCACATAACCTGCGTACCAGTTAGTTATGTGCACCCCTGTACTACAGCAAAAGTATTCTCCGTCGGGACTTCCTGCAACAACACCACGCCGTTATCAAAGATGTTCTATTGAGAAGACCATCACTACGTGACAAAAGTTTTCAAAACCATGGCTACTGAAATCAATCTTACTAACTGCTGTCTGTGCAATTTACTCCGCCAGAGTTGGCAGACTTTATTTTGCTTACTTTAACATCATTTTTCATGGTGGGGCTAAGCCATTTCTAGGTATGGGTGTAGCCTACCCCAGTCATACCCTGGCGCTGCCGCTGGTGGCAGGTATGGGGCGGGCCATTCTGCACATGCTGTTAAATGCGTTACATATTTTAACGCAATTAATTCAAAAAATTAATTACCGCCGTTAACGCGATAATTTTGACAGCACTAAAGATAAGATAAGATGGTACTTTATTGATCCCAATTTGGGAAATAGTTTTTGTTGCAGCAGCATAAAAGACAAGGCATTTTATAATAAAACAAAACTACAAATAAACAAGAATAGAAAAAAAAGAAAATATAAAATATACGTGTTGAAATAGAAAATATACATGTAGATATTATATATGCACAGTGTTGGGACTAACGTGACTGTAACGCCGTTATTTTTGGCAGTAACTAGTACTCTAACGCATTACTTTTTAAATTCAGTAACTCAGTTACCGTTACTACATGGTGCGTTACTCCGTTACTACGTTAGTTTTTTTATATAGTCAACAGCCTGGCGAACAGAGATGAGAACTGTACTTAAGTACAGCACTTGAGTAAATGTACTTGGATACTTCCTGTGTCACATGCGGAGACGCGCTGTGGGCGTGTTTGTGTTGTTTACTAACAAGACTATCATGGCGGCGGCGGAGCTCAAGTCTAGTTTCTCCACCTGGAGATATTCTCACTATTTCACTTTTGTCGAGCACAAAGAAAAGAACGTTTTAGTTAAATGTAAGTTGTGTCCTGGCGGGTCAAAGAGCCTATCTACTGCCCAAACCAGTCATTCAAATCTCTTAAAACATCTGCAAAAACAACATGCTGGGACGAAGCTAGTAGCTAAGACCACAGAGACTCAGCCGACGCCGCTCCACCTCCACCTACTGTAAGCAACAGCGGCTGGATTTTAAGGGACTGCTAGCCAGGGAAAAGTCGATAAAGCCATTGCACGGTATGTTGTAGAACACATGCAGGCTATTGCTACAGTGGAGTCACCCGCTTTCAGGGAGCTAGTTAGCATGATAGCATGTCCGGGGCGGCACACGGCATATGGGACGGAAAACTTTTTCCAACTACCTGGAGAAAGAATATACAAAAATGTAAAGCCAGCTAATATCGATGCTATCCAGATTGCATATAATGCATGTCAAGTTGATCAACAGATTGTATTATTCTCCAATGCAATAACAGTACTGAAATGAAGGCTATAAAGGGCATTAATATAATGGGAGCCCTTTTTTAAGTAACTAAAACGTTACTTTTCACAGTAACGCATTACTTTTTGGTGTAAGTAATCAGTAAAGTAACTGAGTTACTTTTGAAATGAAGTAACTAGTAATGGTAATTAGTTACTGGTTTTCAGTAACTAGCACAACACATATGCAAATATACATATTCAAAAATATATGACAATGGAATATCAAATATTGAACAGATTATATATGTGTAAAATGTACAGCAAGGTTGTATTACAAGAGAAACTATGGAGCAGAGAGTTCTCTTCCAGCCAGAGGTGATTTATTGTACAGAGTTATGGCAGTGGGCAGGAATGTGTTCCTGTATCGGTCCTTGTGACAGCGGAGCTGCAGCAGTCTGTTGGAGAAGGAGCTCCGTTGTCTGTCCAGCTGCAGGTGGAGAGGATGGGTGGGCTATCCATCATGGACAACAGCCTGTTCAGTGTCCTCCTCTCCACCACAGCTTCAAAGGGGTCCAGCTTGATGCCGATGACAGACCCAGCTTTCCTGATCAGTTTATTGATCCTGCTAGTGTCACCGGCTCGGATGCTGCCCCCCCCAGCAGACCGCAGCAAAGAAGAGTGCACTGGCCACAACAGACTAGAAGATCTCCAGCATCTTGCTGCACACGTGGAAGGATCTCAGCTTCCTCAGAAAATAGAGTCTGTTCATCCCCTTCTTGTACACAGCGTCAGTGTTGATCCTCCAGTTCAGCCCATAAGTGCACTCCCAGGTACTGTAGTCCTCCACAACAGCCACATCCTCTCCTAGAATGCGGCTGTTGTGCCAGACGGCAGCAGACAGAACAGTTTGTGGCTGGGGTGATGGGGGTCTTTTATAATCCTGAGGGCTTTCTTTAAGGTTAACCAGGTATTTTTACTCCACTACATTTATTTGAGTTACTTTACAGATTCTGATTAATGATGTGAAATATAAACAACCCTTAAAGCAGACTTTAGTTACACCTGAGTAAAATTCAGGGAAGGTTATTGTCAAGTGCCAACAATCAGGAGAGATATTTGATTGGAGGACTGGCTTATCTAAAGCCAGTTGAGTAGCACTTGAAATATTTTGGCTCTATGAAACCTGATGTACTTATATGATTCTGTTTTCTTCAAGCTTGTATTTTGTTGGTCGAACGCACTTATTGTAAGTCGCTTTGGATAAAAGCGTCAGCTAAATGCAATGTAATGTAATATAATGATTGTTGGTGCTTGAGAAGACTAAATATTTATCTGCAGATCCCTATAAAGTATATACATTACTCGTTATTCTCTACAAATAGTTAATTAAAAACTGTATATAATTGCTATTTTGGACATCCCTTTTCAAGATTTCAATATTACTCTAAACGTGTAATAACGTGCTTTAACCAGTAGGTGGTTTGGGTTAAAAACATAGGTTAAAAAGTTGTCAAGTTTACAGTGTTAACAAAATAAAATATACTGCTGTTTCTGGTTTAGTTTACGACGGATATATTCTGTTATTGTTTTGATATTTGTAACACAAAAGCGATGGAAAAACCCCACAGCAACACAGAAAAGATGGTCTTAACATGACCCAGGGGTCTAGTAGTTAAAAAACAATAATATCAAAACAAATTACTAACTTTATTGTGAAATTAAAACAGAACAGTAAAAGAATAGTTTCCGGTCTATTTTGAGGCCATATCTCTGTAGATAAATAAAGAACTACGACCGATGTGTAATATTTACAATGCATTCATGTGATGACTTTCAAAGAGTAAAGCAAGCACTGCTGAATAAAGTATGGTTTATCTTTTACGAAACGTTTTTTATATGGAATGCAGTTGGAGGTCAACCAATCACAGAGCTTGAGGCAACGCGGAGCAATAGCTGAGGATTCTGGGTAGTGTAGTGTCTTCGGCCATCCTAAACTGAACAAATATTTGTTTCTCCGAAACAAAGGGGAAAATTACAAAAGCATTGCACACAACTTAAACTAATCAATGTTGTGTAATCAACAAGGATAATCTGGTGTTTTTGAGTTGAGTAGTGCAGATAGCACTGTAAAATCAATCGACAGTAAGGAGAATACTTACTTCCGGGGTAAAATCCTCCGTTATCCAATGGGAATGGATGCTCACATTGCTCTCCGTAATACAATAAAGGGGACAGGATCAAATCGGAATATCATGTTCTTTTAAAAAAAACGTTAACTAAAAGGGAAATATGTATTTGACACAGCTGAAACTCTGACCTTCCTTAAAAACTAACTAATTTAATAAAAATCACAGTTGTATTACACACAATGCACTGTTTTTTGAGAACACAAATTCGTAACTAATGCACCATAATACATTCTGACGAAAAATACAAATTATTATGAATACAAATAAAATAAAACTCCCGTGAGTTACTACAAGCTATAAAGTAGATTTAAAAACCTTTTATAGAATAAAAGCTCACTGCAGGACGTTGTAGAAATGCGTGTGTGCACCAAGACAAAAGAGCCTCATTCACTTACATTGGGGTTGTTTGCGTGGCGCAGACATGTACATGTAACAAAGTTCGTGAGTCCACCACGCAATGCGGTGTTAAGGAGTTGTGGTGGAGTCACGCATTCTGGTGAGATCAGGTTGAGCATGAGTGTTAAACTCAAAGAGCGCTTACAGGCTGAACCCTCAATACAAGCACGAAAGAGAGGAGACGTGAGTATGGAAGTAAAATTATTTATTTCCAATTCAAAACTCACACCATACTGCTGGGGAATTACTAATCCGGATCTGGGAATTACTAGGGGGGGGGAGTGGAGGTCCGTAGTTGATGATCCGGAGGATGTCAGAGAGAGCAGGCTGGAGCCGGGGTTCGGAGATTTGCAGCGGAACACGGGTGAGATGAGCCGGGGAATCAGAGTTCAATAGAGTGAGCAGGCTGGAGCTGGTAGTGATAATAATCCGAGGTTCGCTGACGAGGTGGTGTTGGCTGGACGTGACAGGCAGAGTAGTTGACGCGGATTCTGGGCAGAGAAATACAGGTTTTAATATAAAACTTTGACTTGGAAACTAGGTTTAGTTTTCTAGAAATCACTACGGGTTACCAGTGTATCTTTCACGACGAACTGGTGAATACTGGATGAGGAAGCCGGGTATTTAAGCAGGTGTGGGTGAGTAGATAATCAGGAAGATGAGTAGCAGCTGCGGAGGTGAATTGACGGGAACTGAAAGTAGGTCAGCCACGCCCAGCCAGGAAGACAGACAGATACAAACAAACATGAAACAAAAAGAGAAGCCGAAGAAGGGAAAACTGCACATCCTTACAATGAGTGTGTGAATGTTGAACACGTGTGGAATCAGACTGTATTCCTGAACCATATGATCGCTGTGGAGAAGTGCCCTGTATTCGATTTCCAAATGTGGGGGGCAGGTTTCAGACACATCAGGGATTTGGTTTATGAGTATGTACCGGGGTTCATGGGGGCACAGGTGAATGATAGTGGATGAGGTGAGGGGTAGAGGGGGGAGAATGCCTTTGAAAACAGCGGAAAGGATCATGAACAGGGTGAAAAAGGGAATGCCTGGTGGGTGGAAGGAAATGATTGAGAGCGAAGCTGTAAGAGGTGGAGAGAGTGTGGCAGGAATGTACGTGGGGGAGGGAGATGTGTGTGTGAAAATAGAAAAGGTAAAGACTAAGACGATTTACAAAATACTGAGGGGAAATAAAATAAGAAGGCCTGCTTCTGAGCGTGTGTGGGAAAAGGTTGTTGAGAAGTTTGATGTGCGGAATGAAGAGTTTATCGCCGGCCACAAGAGGGCAGCGTCACTGCTGTCGCTACCCAGATATGCCGTGCTTTGACCCGGTAGTGCCTAGCGGCCATTTTAGTTCACATGTTGTTCATTCACTCCGCCTCGAGTTGAGACGTTCATCCACTCACTCATGTAAGACTGTTTCCACTACTGTTTAGTGTGTCTTTAATATATGTGTATTGGTCATGACATGCATGTATGTAATACTTTGTCAGCTTATCCTGCGGCATTGCTCTGTTTCAGGGTGTCGTCATCTTTGTCAATAAAGTACCAAGACTGACATTGAGGAGTGTGTTTCTTCATGACGATACCATGGTCATTGTTGGATGCCCTGTCCCCGGCTGCGAGTTCGAATCCCAAGACTTGTCTGAAGCACTCGTCATTGCTATATTGACGATTCATGGATTTAGCCACCAGCACGCAGCGCCTGTCATGGCCGCGCCAGCCCAGGCCCCAGCCCCTCACGGCCCGAGACTCGATTGGCCCAAAGTTGATGTGGGCGTGTCGATAGAGGAATGGAACGTGTTCATCCGCCGATGGGACGTATTCCGCGCCGGCTCAGGCATAGGGGATGCCCAGGCCCCCTTCCAGCTGTTTCAGTGCGCTGGACCTGTACTTGGAGACAGCCTGTTGAAAGCCGCTCCCGACACCGCTTCCGGACCCTTGCCAGACCTAATCACCGTCATGCGTTCCCTAGCTGTCATCCCAGTCGCTACATGCGTCCTGCGCACCGAGCTACTTCAGCTCTGCCAGGAACGCGATGAGACATTCCGTGCATTCGCTGCCAGAGTGCGGGGTAAAGCAGAGACATGTGCATGTAATGCGGTATGCGAGTGTGGTAAGGATGTGGACTATACCGACCACATCATCCGTGATGTTCTGCTCAATGGCATTTATGACTCTGACATACGCCGTGAGACGCTGGGGACACCTGACGTCCTGGTTAAGCCAGTTAATGACGTAATTGCACTCGTCGAGAACAGAGAGATGGCCCGTAACGCTCTCCCGTCGTCCTCCCTATCAGCCATGTCGTCATTCCGGCACCTGAAGACGACTCCACAGACGAGCCCCGCCCCAAGCCCTGCGGACGGGGCTAAACGTGCCTCGTGCCCGGAATGTAAGAGCGTCTTTAACGTCTTCACGGAGGGGCCTCGCGGGTGGAATCCTAAGCCTCACCAGGTGTGTATCGGCTGCTATAGGGCCCGCCGACGACAGAGGCGTCAACAGGCCTCCATGGGGTCGGAGCCGGTCTCCCAGGTCTCATCGGTGCAAGCTGGGGCCCGCCCTGGCCGACGTCACAGGAGCCATCGCCGACGCCGCGCCCCGACGTCGCACGGATGTGTCAACAGACAAGCACCTATCAGACTCGAGCACCACATCTTCTCCAAGGGCGAATGGAGACGGGCCAGGCTGAGAGACCACCCCCGAGCATTAATCACCATCTCGATGGACATGCCAGTCGGGCTGAGGGATGGCACCGGCAACCGGGGCTTGGCCGACGGAGCTCGGATATCCGCCGTCGCGGACACTGGCGCGCAGTCGGACCTTTGGTCGCTGGAGGAGTTCCTGGCCTACGGTTTCTCGCGGGACGACCTGCGACCCCCCTGGATCGCGAGCGCTGGATCTTGAGTCGTGGCTGTGGTCCTGGATCATAGGTCCTGGATGGATATCCTCGTGGATTCATCTTCCTATTATACACACATGCATTTCCAAACATTTGGACTACCTAT
This sequence comes from Pseudochaenichthys georgianus, assembly GCF_902827115.2. Lineage (NCBI taxonomy): Eukaryota > Metazoa > Chordata > Actinopteri > Perciformes > Channichthyidae > Pseudochaenichthys > Pseudochaenichthys georgianus. The sequence goes on from NC_047510.2 coordinate 7,595,998, forward strand.
GTTGCAAATGTATTATCTTTTCAATTTACACACGGCATCTATTGCACGTCTGTCCGTCCTGGGAGAGGGATCCCTCCTCTGTTGCTCTCCCTGAGGTTTCTCCCATTTTTCCCTTTAAACTGGGTTTTCTTTGGAAGTTTTTCCTTGTACGATGTGAGGGTCTAAGGACAGAGGGTGTCGTATTGTCATACTGATATTCTGTACACACTGTGAAGACCACTGAGACAAATGTATCATTTGTGATATTGGGCTATATAAATAAACATTGATTGATTGATTGATTGACCCCGTCAGCCTCAGCCTGTCAGCCGCCAACCGCTCCCCTATATCCATCGAGGGGGCGTTCTTCGCTAGGCTCTCGACAACCTGCAGTGGGGGGCGTGTCACATCCTGCCGTTCCATGGTATATGTGAGCAGCTCGGTCCGGGCCATGTACCTCTCCTACGAGTCGTTGCTCAACCTCGGCCTCTTGCCCGCGAACTTCCCATCGGACGACGTTGCAGGGGGGCCCAAGGAAAGGCGTAGCCCTGACACGGCTGACACGCCAGACCAGCCCTTGTCCGTCAATGCGACGAGGTCAGCCAACGGCGGCTGTGTGGGGCCAGGTGACCCCCGGGACGCCCAGTGCACATGTCCTCAGCGCACGGTCCCCCCGGTGCGCCCCGTAGCACTGCCGTTCCCTTGTAAGCCAGAGAACAATAACAGGATGAAAGATTGGCTACTCGGGAGATATGCCTCGTCAACGTTCAATACTTGCCCCCATCGAGCACTACCATGCATGGAGGGGCCACCTATCGAGATGCACGTGGACCCCGCAGCTACGCCTAGGGCATGTCACACCGCGGCTACAGTGCCTCTACACTGGCAGCGGAGGGTCCACGATGACCTACTGCGGGACGAAGCCCTTGGGGTCATTGAACGTGTGCCATACGGCGAGCCTGTGACGTGGTGCCATCGTATGGTAGTCACTCGGAAGCACGACGGCTCCCCACGCAGGACCGTGGACCTCTCCCCCCTTAACAAGTTCTGCCAACGTGAGACCTTCGCCACTGAGTCCCCGTTCCACCTTGCACGCCGCGTCCCGAAGGGCACCTGGAAGACCGTCACGGACGCCTGGAACGGCTACCACAGTGTCCCCCTGCGTGAATCGGATCGCCACCTCACTACCTTCATCACACCCTTCAGCCGTTGGCGCTACACCAGGGCACCACAGGGTTTCCTGTCATCAGGGGATGGCTACAACCGTCGGTTTGATGCCGTCCTCTCGGACTATGAACGCAAGGAACGTTGCGTGGATGATACCATCCACTATGACACCGACCTGGAGCAACACTGGTGGAGGACCATCGACTTCCTGGCGCGTGTCGGCCGGTCAGGAATCGTGTTAAACTCAGACAAGTTTCAGTTCGCGGAGAGGTGCGTCGATTTTGCTGGCTTCAGGGTGTCGGAATCTACCAGCGAACCGCTCCCGAAATACTTGGACGCCATCCGGGACTTCCCCACCCCTAGCTCCACGACGGACATCAGGAGTTGGTTCGGCCTTGTCAACCAGGTGGCCAACTACGCCCAGTTGCGTGACACGATGGCTCCATTTAAGCCGTTCCTCAGCCCACACTGTGTGTTCCTATGGTCCCCCGTTCTGGAGGAGGCCTTCCAGGCGTCCAAGCAAGCCATAATGGAGGCCATCCGTGAGGGCGTGGAGATCTACGACATGCAGAAGCGTACCTGCCTCCGCCCTGACTGGTCCATGCGTGGCATTGGCTACTTCCTGCTCCAGCAACATTGTCACTGTGCCTCGGGCATACCGGACTGCTGTCCAGGTGGATGGAGGATCACCCTCGCGGGCTCGCGTTTCCTGTCCCCTGCGGAGCAGCGCTATGCGGCCGTCGAGGGAGAGGCCCTAGCTGTGGCCTGGGGTCTGGAACAGACGCGATACTTCACACAGGGGTCCGACAACCCCGTCGTGGTCACCGACCATAAGCCGTTGGTGAAGATCTTTGGCGACCGTACGCTGGATGAGATCACAAACTCGCGTCTGTTTAGACTCAAGCAGCGCACCCTCCCATGGCGCTTTGACATTGTGCATCTGCCTGGCAAGAGCAACTATGCCGCTGATGCCACGTCGAGGCATCCTTCCCCCTCGGGCTCAGCGAACGGCCTCTCATTGGGGCTGCCGAGCTGGCCTGACGCCGTGGAGTCAGCACTCATGGCCTCCATCCGCGACGACGCACGGGAGCTCGGAGCCGTCTCTTGGCCCCTCCTCGCACGGGAGACAGCAGCTTACGGATGCCTCGGCCACCTCCTCCAACTCATCGAGCAGGAGGGTGGGATTGACGTAAATGACCCTGCCCTGGCGAGTCTGTCATCGGTCTGTGAGTCCATCTACGCCGCATCTACGGGACCGCGTCGTGGTCCCCCCATCCCTCCGTGGGAGAGTCCTTCAGCATCTCCATGCCGCCCACCAGGGAACCTCAGCGATGGGGCAGCATGCCCGAGCCATAGTTTACTGGCCCGGGATGTCCGGGGACATTCAGGCCACCAGGGACGGATGTGCAGATTGCAACCGCAATGCTCCGTCACAGGCGGCTACACCCCCCCTGCCGTCCTCACCCCCGTCCACGCCATTCGAGGCGGTGTTCGCTGACTTCTTCGACTATGGGGGCCGCTACTACCTAGTTGTCGAGGACCGTCTCTCGGGCTGGGTAGAGGTCCTGAGCTCTACGGCGGGTACTGCCCTGGCGGGCTCAGCTGGCCTGGTCCAACACCTCCGTTCATTCTTCGCCACCTTCGGCGTACCGGAAGAGCTCTCGAGCGACGGTGGTCCGGAATTCAAGGCGAGCCACACTGAGGACTTCCTCCGCTTATGGCACGTCAAACACCGTGTGTCGTCCGTTAGCTTCCCGCAGTCGAATGGGAGGGCAGAAATTGCGGTTAAGACCGCTAAGCGCCTCCTGATGTCCAACACCGGCCCGTCGGGCGGCCTTGATCAGGACCGCTTCCTGCGTGCTATGCTGCAGCTGCGAAACACGCCTGACCCTGACTGCAACCTCTCGCCAGCGCAGATCATCTTTGGCCGCCCCTTCGTGGCTCGCTCTCCTTCGTGAACCGCCTCGAGAAGTTCTCGAACCCGCACATCCGCCTGCTATGGCGAGAGGCATGGGCGGCGAAGGAGGACGCCCTTCGGACCCGTATGTCCCGTACCACCGAGTCTCTGGGGACTCACTCAAGACCGCTCCGCCCATTGGCACTCGGCGAAAGGGTATTCCTCCAGAACCAGCAAGGCCCGAGCCCCCATAAATGGGACAGGTCAGGGATCGTGGTGGAGTCGCCGGGCCATGACCAGTATCGGATCAGGGTTGACGGTTCGGGACGTTTGACACTGTGCAACCGGCGCTTCCTCCGTGCCTATACGCCGGCCACACCCTGCGCTCGTGAGCAGCCGGCTGCGCCCTTTCCGCCGCCCGCTGCTCTGGACCATCAGCCCCCACCTATCCACCCGGGCTGGGCGACGCCCCAAGGGATCGCTCAGCGGCCGGCTGTTGGACCCCGCGACTCGGCTATGGGCGCTTCCCCACCGGCACCTGCCGGTGAGGCGTCCTCTGACCTCACCGTTCCTACGGGTGCCTTCCTGGGCGCACCGGTGCCGCAGTCGCCGCCGATGCTGCCCCAGCCTACTCGGCCAGGCCGCGTGAGGAGGCCGTCTGCACGTTACGAGCCCGAGTCCGGCAGCTGGATTTAGACCGTTAACTTATTCCCATAGCTTTCCGGTCTGGGGGGGATGAAGAGTTTATCGCCGGCCACAAGAGGGCAGCGTCACTGCTGTCGCTGCCCGGATATGCCGTGCTTTGACCCGGTAGTGCCTAGCGGCCATTTTAGTTCACATGTTGTTCATTCACTCCGCCTCGAGTTGAGACGTTCATCCACTCACTCATGTAAGACTGTTTCCACTACTGTTTAGTGTGTCTTTAATATATGTAATTTAATATATATGTATTGGTCATGACATGCATGTATGTAATACTTTGTCAGCTTATCCTGCGGCATTGATGGTGTTTTGTATTTGCAAACCACATTGTGTTTGTTAGTGAATCATGAGGCATTTGTAAAACCTGTTTAGTTTGTTTGTGGAGTTATGGCAGGAAATTAGCTCCATAGCTACGCGCCACCCTGTCAGAAAGCAGACAGGCGTCCCTGCTGCGGGCAGAACGCAGACTGCGACAGGGGGCAACAGTGACAGCTTTGCCTATCATGCAGACTCTGGGTCTCATGGCGGCTGCTCACTCTGTGGTGCCGCTGGGGTTGCTGCATATGCGCCACCTGCAGAGGTGGTTTGCCGGCCTTCGATTAGATCCCAAGAGGCACAAACGACGTCTGGTGACTATCCCCCCCTCACTGGTGGGCAACATCCGGTACTGGGGGTCCCCAGTACATTTCCTGGAGGGGAGCTCTGCTGGGGCGAGTGACCTCCTACATTACGGTGTTCAGAGATGCATCCGTGACAGGATGGGGGGGGACCTGCCTAGAGAGAGCTATAGGTTGTCGCTGGGCTCCGACGGAGACTCAACACAGCAACCTCCATAGAGCTGCGGGCAGTAGGGTTGGTCCTCCAGCACTTCAAACCTGTAATACAGGTTAAACATGTGCTGGTGAGGAGCGACAACCGCACCACAGTGGCGTACATCAACAGGCAGGGTGGAGTCTGCTCCGCCGCCTTGTTGACCAGAGCAGAGAACCTGTGGTTGTGGGCATCAGATATTGTGTTGTCTCTGAGAGCCCTCCACATCCCGGGACTGGAGAACGGGGGGGCCGACCTCATGTCAAGAGGCGGGCCCCTGCCAGACGAGTGGGTGCTTCACCCGGAGGTGGTGAAACACATCTGGGCCCAGTTCGGGAGAGCAGAGGTGGACCTGTTCGCCGCAACCAGCGAAACAGCCACTGTACTCTGTGGTTTTCCATGGCTCGAGCTCTCCTCCCTGAAGGCGCCGTCATTAAAAACAGAGTTGCTGCTAGCCCTGACTTTGGCCAAGAGAGTGTCCGAACTGACCACTCTGTCGGTACACCGAGTTGCCTGTGGATCCGGGGTGACCGTAGCGGGGCGACACTCAGGCCGACACTCAGGCCGACACTCAGGCCGAACCCCTCCTTTGTTTCCAAGAACTTAAGGAGTTCGTTCAGGTCAAGGGCTATACAGCTGGGCGGCTTTAGTCTTCCACCCCATATTGGGGACAGGGAGGCTAAACTGCACCTCCTCTGCCCAGTACGTGCACTGGCATGTTACAGTGAACAGCTGTTTGTGTGCTTTGGCGGGGGTGTAGCCAGTAAGGCTCTGTCCAAGAAACGCCTGGCAGGATGGCTCTGCGAGTGCATTGCACATGCCTACGGTCAGGCATGGAGAGCCTTCCCCACGGGAGTCCGTGCGCACTCTACACAAGCTATGGCTGTGTCAACAGCCTTATTTAGGTGCGTGAGTGTGGAGCACATATGCACGGCGGCGTCTTGGTCCACGCCAGGCACCTTCATACGGTTTTATCTCGTGGACATGGCTGGCTTCTCATCGTCTGTGCTTGCTGGGGCAACACAGGACTGATGAGGGGGGAGGCGGGCTGTGGGTCAGTAGGTATCTGACCCCCCCACCCCCTGGACATAATGCACGTATGCTTTCCCATGCTCCTTAGGGACCCGGGAAACATGGTGCGCAGTGAGCCCCATACAGGGCGGAAGGGGGGGGGAGCCTTCCTCACTATTTTCCATGCACACTCTTCACGAGGTAAGCGTGTCTGAGTGTGCTCTATCAGCCAAGTAAACTGCGGCCATGACTCCTCCACGGTCATGGCCGAGGGAGGAGAGGTTGCGGTGCAGTGGCTGCTAACCAGAAAGCCGGTCAGGGGCAGTGTGATGGGTTGTTGGACGACAGGGCGTGTATCCATCAGGGCTCCACCTACTGTACCCATAGAGTCCAGTAGAGGGCGGAGCTTGTGAGATATAACGATGGGTTACGTATTGTAACCCAAGTAATATAAGCACAGGTGGAGCCTTCTACTAGGGGCCCTGTCTGTCCTATGCTGCTCGCTGAAGAGGGTGTAGGATGACAGTCAGGAGGCCGCCTTATATAGGGTGGGCTTGCACGCACACTCTCTTCCTGATGGCAGCCGAAATGCTGCTGCCCCAGCAGGCCACAGAAAATGGCTGATGCCACAACAGAGTCATAACATGTCTGCTGAGGAGACTGAGGTATTTCGGGGTGCAGGGGCACTCCTTCAGACATTTTATGACTCTGTTGTGGCATCAGCTATTTTCTATGGTGTGGCTTGCTGGGGCTGCAGCATCTCGGCTGCCGACAGGAAGAGACTCAACAGACTGGTAAGGAAGGCCAGCTCTGTCCTAGGGAGTCCTCTGGACACTATGGAGGTGGTGGGATACAGGAGAATGGCAGCCAAGCTGTCCTCCCTGCTGGACAATGTCGTTTTTTTTAAATATTGAAGTTAAAAGCATCAATCTGGTGCACTTTGAGAGCAACATTAAGAGATCTATGGATACATCTCTCAACACCCATATGAAACAACTGTCAACAGATTTTCTATTTCTTTATAGATATTTTACAAATCACTCCCCTTTTAAAACAAACCGTTTGAGACCCACTGAGATAACTAGACTAAAGTTAACTATCTAAACACTGAGAGAGTCCTTTACTTCACCTGAGCTGAGGTTATCTGAGACTCTCAGTCTGACAGGAGAGAGTTCTCCCTCAACCTTGTTGTTGAAAAAGCTCCTTATATCCGTTAGCTTGGCTAGCTAGCACCAGATGCTAACCACAACAATCTCCGGTAGATACCCACTGGTACGCGAGGCGAGCTCTCTCTCTCGCTCGCGCACGCACGCACACAAAATGGCTCGTTCAGGTGATTTTGATTGAGTGTCCACACGTGGACGTTTTAAGGACTAAAAAACTATCAATTTTTCACTTTGCTGTTAGCAAATAATTTGGCGCTCTAGCTAACAGGAAGTCACTCAAGTGTCACAAAGTAATTTAGCCTATGGGTAGGTCAAACATCGAATGGGTGCTGGCCATTGGCCTAATCATATCACCTGTGTTGGCTTTATGTTTTTGGTCAAAAATGTGTTTTTTTCACATTTGCATTGATCTAATCAATAATATTTCTAATTTAATAAAAATAATAATAATAATTTTCGAAAAAAACAAAACAAAACACATATTTCTTGGGGGTGCTTTGGTAATCCTGGGGGGTGCTTTAGCACCCCCTAGCTCCCCCCTGGCGCCGCCCCTGCTTGAACCTCAGCAAAAAGGCATTATAAGCATTAAACTTGCTGTCTGCAATGCGTGTCACGCTCGTGCACACAAGTCCGGATCCGGACCTTGGTCCGGAGTTTGAGAAGCCCTGTTCTAAAAGTTTCCACGACACATGGCAACTGATTAACTGTACAATTAACATAAACAGTGAATGCCAGAACTGCAGGAATTTTGTGTCGAACAAGCATTTTCTTTCCAGTTCTACTTTACTACATTCTGAAAGCAAATTGCTGAACTTTTGACTTTTGAAAACATGAATGCATCACTATTATATTCCAGTGATATGATATATATTATTCTGCATAAGTACTTTTAGTTTTGCATTTTATATTACTACTTTTACTCAAGCAAAACGTGTAGCCTTATTCTGGTATCACTGGTCCTCTTTATTTCTCCAAACGTATGTGTGATTTCTTTCGATTATTGTTTTTAAATTGTTTTTAAATTTATTTATTTATAGAAGGACCATGCATACAAAAACATTAATCTCAGCAAAGAGAAGAGATGCAATATGCCAGATTATAGCTAATAGCTCATTTCCATCTGTGGTCCTCAGATTCATAACAATCAATAAACAAATAATAACATTGCATGATCTCTATCAGTCAAACAATTTAAAAACCTGATTTAAGTACAGCTCAATAAATTAATACATAGTACACTTGAAATACACTTACATGATCTCGGTCACTCAAATAATTACAAAGTCTGATTTAAATTCAGGTTACGAACATAATACTTAGTACACTTCTAATACACTTCAATAAAATATCTAAAATATAGTATGACAATACAGTTCAAATTAAATAAAGTCAGATTACAGTGTAATTAATGTTGGCATGACTGGTTGCTTAATATCATTTTTTTTGCACCATAGAAAAACGAGTTAAAATCAGTACAGGTTTTAATTACTGAATCCAACGGGCGTTAGGACCAGGTGACCATCACTAGCAGCGGGCTGTTGGCTGTTACTGGTAAACATGGCCGACCAAAACAAGACAGACACTGACTCAAAGTTTTACAATGAAGTATTAAGGTATGTTATTATCGGTAATGCGAAATAGTACTGAATTTGTAGGCGGTTGAGTAATAACTTTCGTAATATTTAGTCAAATTGTTATTTTGTCATAGTTTATTGTAAGGGCTTAAGAGTTGCCCCGTTCACATGGTCATACGTTATGTTAACTGTCAGTTAGCTAGGTTGTGGTTCCGGGGAAACCTTAGTTGACGTGACTTTTAAAAACCCGTAAAGCGATACATTAGTGTAGAGGTGGCGAAACATCATAGCCTACCATATAATATTTCATGAATCATTATTGTTAGTCTCTCAGTCAGACAGAGGAACTACTCTCCTCCATCGTAAAAGTTCTAATACAACAATGTCTATAAATTACCTTTTAAATGACACAACATCACTGATATACTCAATTCCTCTGTGCTAACTTGCCCGTATCAGTTAACATTATAATAAATGTATCTTATGTGGCACACTATTTTGACTAAATTAATTCATTTTATATACATATTTTTAAATACAAATAATTTCAGTTTTTTTCAAAAGCTTCCATAATGTGACCCACTCTGTTTTTTATTAAATTATTGATGAAAATACAGAAGTTTCTTTATTGAAAACCCGTAAATATTTTTAATAGCTTCCATATCATGTGATCAATGAACTCCAAATTAATGCAGAATTGTATTACTACACTGAAAAAAGTAGAACTATTTTTTTGTAGGACATAAATATTTCTTTTTATGATATATGAATATTGTTAAGAAAATTCTGAGGTTTATTTTTTGAAAATCACATGACATACATGACCATATCTTCCATGACATGATTCTAAATAAATGCAGCATTGTGATAATAACCCATATAAGTCTGACACATCACTTTTAATGGATTGTATTGCTTCTTCTCTCTTGCCTTTATCTATTGATAGACAAATCAAAATGCCAGAACGTGAACGTGTTTTTTTTTTTTTATTCCAGTCCATCTGAACTGTTTGCAGCCCGGTCCAGGAGTCACAAGATCCCGGTGAGAGGACAGAAAGACTTCTTCCCTGATGACTCAGACGAGCAAAGACAGCGGCTTGAGCAGAGTCTCAATGAGCACTGGAGCCTCATATCCGAGGAGCGAGTGGAGAAACTGTGAGTAGGCATGGCATCCGTTCAACAAACCAGTAGTATCACCGACAAAATCTGCTGTCATTGATTGATTGTGAAAAACATATCAAACATAAAATAATAAAATTTGACTGTGGTTTCAGCTCTATAAAAAGTAACTAGTGTAGTTTTTCTTGGTAGAAATACTAGAAGAGAGAAGCTCTCTATGTGTCCAGTGTGACATTTGTAATCTTCTTATTTCCTCCTACTGGCAAAAAAAATAATGTTAAGTAATTTGGCAATTGCCTTTTTGCCTTGAAAAATGATTGAAAGTGCTCTTCATTTGAGCTTATTTCCTGCATCAACTCAAAATCCAATGAAAAAAAATCCTATTGCGTTTTGACTTGGCAACAAGGGGGATTTTAACTTCTAGGTTATAAATGAGGTCATCCCTGGTGGCAAGAAAATCACTTTCTTTTTAAAATATTTTACTATATACTTTGCCAAAATTGTAAAGTATGTGGGTTGAGCTTCAGATGCTGCATTGAAAATAATTGTTTGACATTTTAATATAGGGGAAACCTAGTGAAGGCCACATGGATTCCAAGTGAGAACATCGTGGAGCTTCAGTCTCCAGCTGTGAGTATTCCTCAGTGTACAAAACAATATACTCACACCCCGTTACATTTTATTTTGACTGAGTCTGAAAACACTTGTTTTTTACATAGGGGAAGTTTTGGCAGACGATGGGATTTTCTGCTGGCGGCAAGCAGTTTCTCTTCCCTGAAGAGGCTCTCTACCTGATGGAGTGTGTGAGTGGCAGTTATATTTCTCCAATCCCCCTACCCTATTGTGATCTGTAAAATATGGATAACTGATTACTTTGAGTGACTGTGTGAACAGGGGAACGTGCAGGTGTTCTACCAGGAGCTGCCACTGTCCATTCAGGACGGGTATGAGAAATTTCTGTACTCAAGCACATTGAGGCTCCAGGAATATCAGGTAAGAGAAAACATCCCGACAGATATTCTGAAGGAGGCCTGAACTGCGTCTAACAAAGTTTTTTTTTTTATATCTCTTAGGTGTTTGGGCATTTGAAGAGGCTTGGCTATTTGGTGCACAGGTTCCATCCCAGGTAACTGAATCCTCATTGACACAGGAAGGGGAAAATGTATGCCATTTGTCAATCCTTTGCAAACCAAATTTGTTAAGATATTGAAATAACTTTTTATATTTGTTTACAGTAACATGTATCCCACTATGTGAAGCCAAACTGCTACAAGCTATTTTATTTCATGTATTTCCTTTTACCTTTCCATCTCTGGTTGTATAAAGTTTGTTATATGCTTTTTATTAACTGCTGTCGCGGCTTCTTTCCTACTTCTTAGATGCGTTTCAAACAGACTTGCGGTTAATCATTAGATGCGTTTCAAACAGACTTGCGGTTAATCAAAATACAATTATTTCGTCACACATTCCACAATAAAAATAGGCCTTTAAGATAGTTGCCAACAAAACAGGCAAAAAATTAAAGATAAACAAACTATATAATGTTGTACGAAGTGTAACGCTTTAAACTGTGTTTCAATGGCGTCTTCCACACAGGTTCCGATATCTGTATCTTAAATGCTGGTGCCGTGTGTATTGTAGTCTTTTATAGCCCCTTGACTACACAAGTCACGAATAGGTGACAATATTAATTGATTTTGTCACAAAAAAAGTAAACTGGCTCTGACAATTGTTCTAAGCGACAATGTCTTTGGTACAAGATATTCTAACTAATTTGATTGAAAAGGATTATTCCTGACTTTTAAAATGTATTAATCTACCACATTTTTCTCGTTGCTTTCACTTCTATTTGTATTGCCTGTGCATATAATACCAATACAAATATAAATAAAGTCAGGCTTTGAAAAATAAGATGGTTGGTTGGTCAGTCACGTTTGTGCCGACAAAAGAAAAGGAAATCATTATATCAACCCATATTTAAAACTTTCAGAACACTTATTTGTTATGTATTCTAGTATAGAACTGAGGGTTAGGCTAGGGTTCTTTTTCAGAAACAAGTCCTGTTTCTCGCTTGAGGCCAGGAAAAGGCTAGTCACTGTGACCTTTTTACCTGTGCTGGACTATGGGGATCTGATATATATGAATGCACCTGCCAATTGCCTGGTCAAGTTAGATGCTGCGTATCACAGTGCACTGAGATTTGTGACAAACTGTAAAGCATTAACCCATCACTGTACCCTGTATGCAAGGGCTGGTTTGCTTTCACTAACTGTACGGAGGCTCAGTCACTGGTACATTTTTATATACAAAGCCATGTTAGGGAAACTTCCATCTTATATCTGCTCCCTGATCTCACGGAGAATTGTAAGTGGCTACTGCCTGAGATCGAATGCTGTGGTTTTATTAAATGTGCCAACTGCTAGGACTGTCTTAGGGAAGACAGCATTTAGATGCGCAGCTCCTCTGTCTTGGAATAGTATGCAAATTAAATGGAAACTGAACAATCTGGTGCCACTAAATGTTTTTAAAGCTCGGTTGGATGCTACTCAATCGGAAACTATTGGTACCTGTTTATGTGGATAATTTTGTAAATGATGCTGTATGATGTCCTTTTGTTGTTCTATTTATGTTTTTATGTTTCATGTGGAACTACTTGAGCAGGTCTCCCTTGGAAAAGAGATCAATGATCTCAATGGGATTTTATCTGTATAAATAAAGGTTTGAAATGAAATGAATAGAATATAGTATAGTATATACTGAGTTTGCCTTAATGTTCACAAATGTCGAGTGGCAAACAACTGTAAATGTACTTACACAACAAGAACAAAGTTACTACACAATTAGATAAAAACAGGAAATATCACAAAAAACACAAGATGAAAACAGATAAAAAACAAAGAAAATCGGCTTAAACAGTCTTCATTACTCTATTGTCTTATCATGTCCAAATCATTTAGTGACAGACATGATGTTAGCTGTAAATGTCCAGGATTTGACATTGTGTGTGTGTGTGGCTTTTTACAGTTCTGAGACATCGTCCTATGCGAAGCAGCTGAACCTTCCTCAGTCACGTGACAGAGCAGGGAAACAGCTGAAGAGAAAGCGCAGCGCCAGCCCCACCGCAACATCCAGGTATCGCTTCACAATATTTATCGTTTTTTTATCATCACTGAACTTGGGATATTGCACCCATGGAGGAAAACTGCACTTCAAAATATAACTATAGCTCTAGTCTCTGTTGTGTTTAATTCAACGTTTGATGTATTCTACCAAATAATTTTGGAAATAACTGAAATTAATTTCTTTAATTCAACTAGCAATTTGTTGTAATTTAGCATTTTGTCTTTTAACCTCTTTCCTTCTCTAATCTTGCGCTAGTGCGGATTGATATGACTACACATAGTCCCTTGATCCTCCTTAGCAACAGTCTATTCTCGTTAGCAACAGACTGTTAGTGAAAATGATCAACCTCTTGAATGTCCAAATTGACCAACCAGAATCGAGCATTCAACCAAGCCATGTAATAATGTCATAATATTGTTTTTGTGATATTGAAAAAAGTCAGTTTAAACAGAATACCAATAGAGCAAAGTTTGAATCATAATTATTTGTTTTCATTGGTGTCTTTTTTTTTTTCCGAGTTCAATTCGTCCAATAAAAGAAGTAAACATTTCTATATATTTGTTATAATCAACATACAATTTTATTTGCATTTGTAATTGTATTTTTTTTTAAACTGAAAGTAGCAGAAGGGCCGAACTAAGGCTGCAGCCACACAGAGACGATATGGGTTGTATCTGTTACAGTTCTCTATCATATAGACGGTTCGGCCACACGAGGCCGACAGGGAAACGATAACGGGTCCTAAGGTGGGTAGATCTGCAGACGCAACGCTCCGTGATTACGCCATATACAATCATTTCCTGATAACGAAAATACTGACGGGCTGTCAGGAGAGGGGGAGGAAAAGAGAGACTCCGTATATTATTCTTATATTATTATATAGAGTTTGTTTTAAAGCTCAATAAATAACAAAGAAGACCTTTGACCGGCGCCTTTATCATTTTGTCCGGAAGATTTAAACTTTAACGGACATGTTGACCAGCGAAAAAACTAATTGTAACGGAAACTCTGCCGCACGGTTCCCTCGTCCATTGAAAAAGGCGGAGAGGTGGGTGTTCATCTGCTGGTGGACTACCGGGGAGATTTACAGCAAGAGCACACGCTTGCCTTGGGGAGAGAGAAAAAGAGCCAGAGCCCTGACCCCTTCCTCTCCCCACCTCTGCTGCTAAATCCACCGCGGAGAATAAACAGAAGGGCAACCATTGCAACCATGTATGCTCGTGAAGTCTTCTTTGCTACTTTTGGTATATCTTTTGGCGGGAGTACAGCGCCACTTACAGGCCCGGCATATGTACTACAGCGTCTCCAGCGGGTCGAGCGGTCTCGTGTGGACGGACACGTTTCTGGTGCTGATTGCGTGTGAACGGAAGACTTTTTTGATATCGAATTTGGTTAGTTTTCGTTACCGTCTTCGTGTGGCTAGGGTCTAAGTGTGCTTTAATAGTTATTCAAGTAATATCGTTAATTCCAATTTTAACAAAGCTATGGCATATTTTTTTTAATGCTGCAGTCACACTGAAGCACAAGAAGAATCTACAGCTGACAGAATGGAGGAGGATACATGCGGCCAAGAAGGTCAGGAGGATAAAAAACTTCCAGAGTCCCACCTGACTATTTCTCCAGAAACTTCAAGCACCCAGACCGCCACTGCAAGTCCAGGAAACAAGGGTGGGGTGAGGACCTGGTGGATGCTGGATGATGTCGGGGAGCGATCTGATCACCAGCCCGCCTCTGCTGCCTCACGCTGGGACTTCAGCTCCATCTCCTTCCCTGACCTGGGCTCCAGCAGGGAGTGCCTCTCCAGCTGCCTGGTATCACCTGACCCCTCTCTGCTCCCTGGGGCTCTGGCAGTGGGGGTCTGTGACGTCGACCCCTGGAGGACCAGGATCAACCTGCGGGATGTCAAGATGTCCTCGAAGGAGCAGATGAGAGAAGAGGAGAAGCGAAGGCATCGCTCGGACAAGGACAGAGAGGTTTGTAGTTAGACAGCGTTCCGGATTGTTAAAAGTCTTAAGTTAAATGAAATTATTACATATCATTGCAATAAACCATAAAGAAACAAACTCAGAACAATAGGAAAAGTGCAGAATTATTCGCCATATTTATCAAAAAGTAAGTGGGTATGCAAGCAAAGCAGCTCTTTTCACCCTCTGTCTGAAACTAGGTTAGCTGGCCGGCTATAGCCTATCACGTATACTACAGTTACATTTTGTTGGTATGCTAGCCAATGCTAGCACATGTTACATGGTGATGTCTCTATGTTGTTGAAGAAAAGTGGGGGGGAGAGAAACTTTGGGATTTTAGCCTTTACCAGACCATTTACATGCACAAAAACCTATATAACACTACAGGAAGGGGAAAAGCATAATACGGCCTCTTTAATCTGTATGAACCTCTATGTAACATGATTTTGAAATGCAACTGTTCAACACAAATTGAGTTGGAATCTTCATTTGGAAAATTAATATGTTCCTTTAGGTCAGGCGCTGCAGTAACTGGGCGGAGTATCGGCAGCTGATGGAGAGGCGGCAGGGGAGGAGGAGTAAAGGCCGAGCGACACACCTGTGGGATGGGGAGGTCACTCCTTTACATGACCCGAGACAACCAATTCCCACTGGTGAGATCACATGGATCTAGTCTATAAATGAATTCCGAAAGAAACCCACAAATTGATCATTTGTATGTCGAATACTCACCCCATATTACCTTGAATTCTTGATGTAAACTTTGTTTTTTTTTCTCTTTCAGGGGAGCTGCTAGATAAAATCAGTGTGATTAAATCTACACATTTGCTTGAGGGAGCGTCCAGGTAGGCATTGTTTCCCTTTCCTGTTATCACACTGATAGTGAACATTATTTTCCTTATCTAATGAGGAGCGAATAAACTGGAAAACAGACCTGCCATAATAAAAACTAAATTACTCAAAGAAGACAAATTATGCTTTTCTTCAGGTTCATATTAGTATTTAGTGTCTCTACTGGGACATCTCTCCATGCTTTAATGTTCAAAAAGGTCTTTGTTTTTCTCATACTGTGTCTTTTATGTAAACTAGTTTACATTCAGCTGAGACTTACTGACAAAAATGTGCTGCTAGGGTACTCACACATACAAAGCCGTGGCAGCACATCACCCCATCCTCATCCACCTCCACTGGCTGCCGGTCAAGTCCTGCATCACCTACAAAGTTCTCCTCCTCACCTACAAGTCCCTCCATGCCCATGCCCCCAGTACTTATCGGACATCCTTCGCCCACATGCCCCACCCCGCAACCTGCGGTCTTCAGACTCTGGCCTGCTTACCACCCCCCGCACCAACCTGCAAAGCTTCGGGGACAGAGCCTTCAGTGTGGCAGCCCCAGGGGCGGACTGGGACTAAAAATCTGCCCGGGTCTCTCGACCAGCCCACTTCGGTACCACTAGTAAATACCGCTAGTAAATTGCCAACGGGGGGGTGCTAGTGACTTATCCGACAGGCCCACATCGTCCGACCGGCCCACTTCAGTACCGACCAGGGTTTCCGCTAGGATTTTTTCTCGCCGGTCAAATGTCCGGGCAGAATTCATTTTACCGGACTAATTTGAAACTTACCGGTCATATTTCAATAATAATAATAATAGTTGTGTAGCAGAGTTTCCGTTAGCATGTAAGTACCGGACTATGAGCAGATATGCTTCAGTTTAAAACTCAGTTCACGGGGCTCATTTTTATATTGCTTCAGTTTATAATCGTAACAGATCAAAAAATTCAGATTCATTTTTCAATAAATGATTCCACAAACAACAAACAACATAATTATTACATTCAAACAAACTACTTGTAGTAGATAACGTACATTATTCAGAAGTTTACATCAACTTTGAATAATAACACGGGAGAAACGGATCCTCTCTTTTCCCCTCTCTCTCTCCTGACAGCACGTCAGTTTCTCATGCAGCTCCTGCAGCGCGCTAAACAGAGGGCGGGGCTTCAGGTGATCCTGCAGAGCTGCGTGTCTCGGTCAGACTCAGCAGATGATCTGATCTCTCTCTCGCGTCCGGTTACACTTCACTCGCGTTTATGTCCATATGGATCAGATCCAGCTCTCCTGATCGGCCTTTATAGAGAGCACCGATCAAACTATTAAGAGTGAATATCGGCCGATAATGACCGGCGGCCGATCGATCGGAGCCTCCCTAATTATTACCAGACATTTTGACCGTCAGGTTTTGAATTTACCGGTTTTTTATAAATTTTACCAGCTAAAAACCGGTAATTACCGGCTAACGGAAACCCTGGTACCGACCCATCGGGATTCTTCCCGAACGTCCCGATGGCCAGTCCCACCCTCTGGAACACTCTCCCTGCGGAGATCCGCAACATCTCCGCGCTTGACGCCTTCAAAAGGGCCCTCAAGTCCCATCTGTCTGCCAAGGCCTTCGGCCCCTAATCTATTTGTTGTTTTTAGGGATGCTCCAATCGCCAATTTTGGGGCCGGAATCAGTATCGGCCGATACCGATCGCCGATCCGATCGAGTGGGCGGGACCTATGGGGATCTTACATTTAAAGTGATGTGAAGTACATTATTCAAGTTTACATTAACTTTGGATAATAACACGGGAGAAATTAGCGGAAGCGCTCTCTTTTCCTCTCTCTCTCTCACTCACTCTCTCTCTTGACAACCTGTCAGTATCTTATGCAGCTCACTGATCCAGTAACGACTGAACCGACCGTGAAGAATAAATATATTTATAACTAGTTTAGCTTGTTCCAGAGGTAGATAAAATAGCTAAGTGTGTTAGGTCTACCTCCGCTCACCGGTCCGTCACAGCGGGTGGAGCTGCAGGATTTCTGCTCACACATGTTGCATACCGCTATTTTATTGTCATTTTCGGACACCTTAAAATACTGCCAGACCGGTGAAGCCATTTCGGCGAGCTTGTTTTGCCGCGCACAGAGAAAAGTGTCATGTATTTTACCACATCATTTTACGTCATATGATCGGCTCTCGCGATCGCCATTTTTAGAGAGCACCGATCGATCGGCAGAGAGTGAGTATCGGTCGATATCGATAACCCTATAACACTTTTTTTTCACAAAAGTGCTACACAAACCAAAACCCTGTTTCCATGTAATAAGTAACACTTATTATTTCATATATTTAAAAAAAATATGATTGTAGGCCTAATTGTCCGTATTGGTTTTCAATCATTTTTCATGACAGTAAAAAAAGATGTTGAGTTCTGTTCTATGTGGTATTTAAAATGCAGAAACCCTTAGTAAGTAAACCCTAATGACCTACCTGCTGTGTGTACACATGGAGCAAACATTTAGTGCAGATTGGCATTCGATTAGTGACTTTATTGTTCATTGGGGTCAGAAAACATTCACCTGAGAAAGATAAAGGGATTGGACTTGATGTACCTTCAACTCCTCTCTATGCTATCATAAATAATGGTTTACAAACACATAAAGACAGAGAGACAAAGGAGCGAGACGCTGCGGCTCCTGCGTTTGTCACCGGCCTTGTAGTGCTCTTGAAATATGATGTTTCTGTATTGTTCTGTGATGAAGAGGGCATAATTCAGGCGCTGACTTTGTGTTTGTCCGCTCAGGTTACAAGCATCAGACGAGTGGAGGATTAGTTTCAATGTTTATCAGCCTGACACGGTGGCTGACTTCAAGAAGAGCAACCCGGGGAAACCTTACACACGGATGTGTGTGTGCAGGTAAGCAATCACAACAACTGCTCGTGTTTACACAAGATGGGCTGACAGGAAACAACAGACCTGTGACTCAAATTAAATAAGTTGTATAGGGCTGAAGATATAGGCCCTTTTGTGTCCTAAAGCTCAGTCACAATATCTGACATCAACACCAACAGTGATTTCAACCTCCTACCTCCTCCTACCATTCTCCATGTTTAATACCACGGTTAGAAAAAAAAGTCCAATAAACATACTTTATTTCAATTGCATGTTGTTTGTTGTTAGGAAGTGTAGCAGGTCGTATTACCTTTCTGATATCTATTTTACAAAACAATAGGTTACGTATTGTAACCCTAGCCCTATAAGCTGAGGCGGAGCCCTCTACTGGACTCTATGGGTACTACTCTCATCAATGATACGAGAGCGTTCACACACTGAAGTTGTATAAACGTAGCCGGCCAATCTGGGCGAGCCTACCTAAATGCGTGCGCAGGCCCGCAGTATATACGCCTCCTGACTGTCATCCTACACCAGGGGTATTCAACTAAAATTCAACGAGGTCCAGTTAGAGAAAATCTCCCCATGCAAAGGTCCGGAACATCAAAATGTCTAACTTGCTTCATGAATTAGTGTGATATATATTGAAGTAGCCTGTAGCTTTATCAACGTCTGCATGTAATCAACAACTGACTGCCAATCAAATAAAGAAAGTACAATTCAAAAACAACAATAGTTATTGTCTATTAACATTTGTGACGGGGTTCTATTGTCCGTATGAAAACACTGGCCTAGTCGGTTGGGTTAAGCTCCAAAACTTTAATAACAGCAGCAAAAAATAAAATAACGACCAAGCACAACTTAAACAAAATAAATAAATGTCCAAACCAAACCATCCATCACTCAGAGTAAACATGCTCTGGTGTTGCCTTCTCTGCAACTCTCTCCCGAACATATCCCAGCTGTTGCCTTCATTGCAACATTCTTCCGAGTCATCCTCCAGGACCAAAACCGTCCATTTTGAACCCATAGCCCTTCCCACAGGCTTACCGTCAACAGGTGACGCAATTACCTCAAACCACATTGTCAACATAAAAAGATCCGACCCAAACATAAACAGGTTAACCACCTCTTAACAAATTAACAAACGCACAATAAATAATAAATTGCATGGTTCCTTTTTAGGCAGAGAGCAGGAAATGTTTGGTGTGTGTGTGTGGTGTGTGTGTCGGCTGTCAGTGGCGGAGACAGTCAATCATGTGATCCGCTCCGTCATAACATTGAACTATACAGATATACAGTAAATACTGTGGATATGTTTAATGTTCCTCTCGGGCTGCATTTAAAAATAAAATAGAGAAAATAAATTAAATAACTTTTGAAAATGTGTGCATCTTAAAAGTGCTTAATTTTAGATAAATAAAATAAAGTGTAGCAGCAGCTTGAGTGTCCCTTTTTCTTTGTTAACCGTTTCACATCATGACTTAACAGTTTCAGACGATTATAGAACAATATCAGTCTTTTCACATCATAACAATTGAACAGTTTTAAAGTTTCTCTTTCTTTCCCTCTTATATTGCAATCCCTCACTCACTTTGTTTAAATTCAGTGCGAGAAATGAGCTCGAGCTTGTCCTGCCAGGAGTTTGTAAATCTGGGCTGAAATGGAGTCAGGGCCATTCTCACACACATGCAGGTGCTCATTGGTTACAGTGATGCAAACACAGGTATGGTGAAAAAAGAGAGAACTATTCGAAGCAGAAAAAAAACAGCGTAATATACCATCTGACAAAGGCCTGTGCTATAATGCTTCAATTAACTGGCTATTCTTTATAATATACTCAGATCAATAGGAGACAGAGATGTTAAGTTATACATCAAGGGTTTTTATTATTATTTACAGCAGGGGTGGGGAACCTTTTTCCTTTAAATTTTTACAACATCCTCCGAGGGCCGTACAAATGATTGAACTCAACCTCTGCTTAAAAAAAACTAAAATCACAGCCCATTCATTTGGCCTTTCTTTCATGCTGTGCAAAGAAAAAGCAACCTCTTAATCCAGATATCGTACCATGACTCACGTATGCATGCATGTGCACGGCGTGGCAAACGAAAACTCTTCGGTAAAAGTGGACCTAAAACAGAACCTTGGGGAACACCATTTGCAATGTTCAACCACTCAGAAGACAGCCCATCAAAATGAACACATTGGGACCTTTCAGAGAGGTAGTTTACAAACCACCCCACTGCATGGCTGGACATGCCTATACTGGCTAGGCTCTGCTTTAAAATGTGATGATCGACGGTGTCAAACGCTTTTGAAAGGTCAATAAATAGAGCTGCACAACTCTGCTTATTAACTAAAATACTCGCCACATCATTCACCACTTTCATTGTGGCAGTGATGGTGCTGTGTTTCTTTCTGAATCCTGACTGATGTTTAGACAGGATGTCATTTGTACATAAAAACACCTTTACCTGTTCACTCACTAGGCGTTCAAGAACCTTAGCCAGAACTGACAACTTAGAGATTGGCCTATAGTTATTTAATAAGGTGGCCTCCCCTCCTTTTAGCAAAGGCAGGACATACGCTGACTTCCACAATTTTGGAATTGTGTTTGAGCTGAGGGAGAGGTTAAAAAGAGAAGTAAGAGGTGGAGCAATACAATCTGCAGCTATCTTTAAAAAGAAAGGTTCTACGTTGTCCGGGCCAGCCGGTTTCTTAGAATCTAACTTGGTTAAAGCTTCACGAACAACATCAACAGTAAAAGGGGTAAAACTAAAAGGGTTTTCCAACACACATTTTTCAGAGTCACATACTGTAGTGTTCACAGAAGCAGAGTTAGTGACAGAATCAAATAGAGAACCACAGGACACAAAATGCTCATTAAAGCAATTTAACATAGTAGCCCTGTCCGATATAGTGCCAGATGCTGTGGTAAGGCACGGAGGTAGCTCATTACGGATATCGCCGGTGGATAACGATTTAATGGCTTTCCAAAATGTTCCAGGATTATTCAGATTCTTTGTGGTTACTGACAGATAGTACTTTGATTTAGCACTTTTGATATGTGAAGTGAAGCTATTTCTTAGCTGCCTAAAATGCAGCCATTCTACCTCTGAGCCTGATTTCCTAGCCTTTGCCCAGTCCTTGTTTCTCTCATGAAAGAGACTGGACAGATTAGCAGAAAACCAGGGATTGTCTCGTCACTTTACTCTAAATTTACGCAGGGGTGCATGTCTATCAATGATCTCCATAAAACCAAGATAAAAATAAGACCATGCGGTTTCAACATCAGCACACAGATCGATTTTACCCCAATCAAAATCAAACAGATCATGGAGTAAACCCTGCTCCACAAAATGTTTCTTGTCTCTCTTAATGATAATGTGAGGTTTAACCTTTTGGACCTTAGTGTCCCTAATTGTGGCTACAACACAGTGATCGCTCAGATCATTTGCAAATACTCCCACAGATGAATATTTATGGGGAACATTAGTTAAAATGAGATCAATTAGGGAGGATTTATTAGGGGACTTAATATTTGGGCGAGTAGGACTGTCAACAATCTAAGTAACATTTAAAGAGATACAAAGGTTTTTAAAATCCTCTGACACTGCAGTTAACCAGTCCCAGTTACAATCTCCAAGTAGCACTATTTCCTTGTAGTCTAGTTGTGATAAAAGATTTGCTAGTGAAGACAAGGAGTCTTTGACAGCTGAGGGGGGTCTGTAGCAGCCCACCACCATGACCTGTTGACCCTTTGCCACTTCTATATTTATGGCTAAAAATTCAAATTGCTTACTGATCGATTTGGAAACTAATGTGGTTACACTGAACTTATTCTTAACATAAATGGCAACGCCACCACCTTTATTAGGCCGGTCGGTACGATACACATTAAAACCATTTAAGGCAATGTCAGAGGCCAAAATAGATTTGTTCAGCCATGTTTCTGATAAAACAATGACGTCAGCGTCAGTCGAGCTCGCCCAGATACGGACAAAATCTAGTTTACCTAACAGACTGCGCACATTCAAGTGGGTGAAACCCAACCCAGACCTAGCTTTAAAATCAGCAGGAGTAGCGATCTGACTACTACTACTGGGCGGACCAGGGTTAGGTTGTACATTTCCTGACAGTAATAACAACAAAAAAAACAGGCATCTTTTTCTCTTAAACGACACACATACATTGTCATCTAATTTAGAAACACCGGAAAAGTCTGCGAGAGTGTGATTTGAGCTTAAGAAGCAGTCCTGAAGAACCATCATCGCAGGAAAACAAAAAAGACAAACATATTTTGTCGAGCAGATTGTCTGTGACAAGGCAACCGGTAATTGTTTGAGCAACACATCCGAACCTTTGCAGGGGATGCCCACTGCAGGTGGCAGAACCTGAATCCAGTAGACTTCTCAGAATGACTAGAGATCTTCTCATAGTCCAAAACAGTTAACAGGCACAGCAGAATCCCGATATGGGCCATTTTCCCAGACCAGCACACAGTATCCGCGATGTTCCTGGAGCAAAATCAGCACAGCAGCAAAGGACAGGCGAAAACAGCAGCGTAGAAGCGCTCCGGTCCCTCCGTGGTATCCCCGGGGTGAAAGCAGGCCTCTGCAACAGCAGAACCAGGACAGGTGGAAAGCAGGCCCCAGCGGTAGTAAAATCCTCCTCCCCACAGCAGCACACGCCCGGTGGAAGCAGGCCAAGCCCGAAGCGTGGATCCACTCCGTCTCTCCGCGACGACTCCGGGGTAAAAACCTCTCCAGTACAGCCGTATTCTACAGGTGGGAGCAGGCCTCCGTAGATCGCAGATCGCAGGCAGCAACAGGTGGAGCCGCTCCGTCTCTTCGCAATGAGCAGGCCTCCGTAAATCGCAGATCGCATGCAGCAACAGGTGGAGCCGCTCCGTCTCTTCGCTCCGTCTCGGAGGAAAAACACCTCAGTACAGCCGTACTCGACAGGTGGGAGTAGGCCTCCGCAGATCGCAGACAACTAAAACTACTACTTGTATAAGCAGGGATGGCTAAAAGTTTGTAAGCAAGAGAGCTAGATGCTAACAGATGCTAGATGCTAACAGATGCCAGATGCTAACAGGTAAGTGCGAGCCTGTAGAAATTGCAACTGCCTCCAATGACAGCGTAGGAGCGCAGCATATAAGCATAAGCAGGGGTAAAGTGATATTTGTACAGGTGGTGTGTGGACCTCACATAGGGGGTCCTCACCTCCTCTAGGGGGATCCGGGGGCAAACTCCCCCGGAAGATTTATTTTTAAATATTGAAGATAATTAATCTGGTGCACTTTGAGAGCAAAATGAAGAGATCTATGGATACCTCTCTCAACACCCATATTAAACAGAACTGTTAACATATTTACTTTTTCTTTATGTATATTTTACAAATCACCCTTTTAAACGTTATTCTTTTTTTACTGTCATATAGTATTTCATACCTGTTTTTCATTTATTCTCTTATTTTTGTATAACTATAATTATCATATAAACGTGTGCCTCGGAAATAATTGTTTACATTAATGGTGACCAAAACATTTGAGACCCACTGAGATAACTTTGACTAAAGTTAACTAACTAAACACTGAGAGTCCTTTAGCTCACTGAGAAGTCAAGGCAAGCAGCAAAGCTGTTTTCAATGATGGCACCTTCTGGGAGGAGAGCTCCAGAGGCTCAAATGGTTCTGTGACCAAAGCCTCGAGCACCAACGGCAGATCCCCTTGCGGGGTGGAGACATGCACCACTGGGCGCTGTCTCCTGACCCCCTGCAAAAAACGCGCCATTAGCGTTTGACTAAAGGCTGACCTGCTGCCAAATCCCTCATGGCAGGACGAGATGGCTGCATCATACACTTTAACTGTGGAATGAGCAAGCCCCCAGTCCACCAGTATCTGTAAATAGGACAGAATAGAGCTGGCCCACCATCATCTTTGTCACCTCCGCATACCACGGCGCTGAGCGGTGACCTGGGGCCACCAGGATGACTGACAATCGTTCTCGTCTCACCCTCTCCAGGAGAGGGAGAATGAGACGCAGCGGTGGAAAGGCGTAGAGCAGCTTTCTCAGCCATGGCTCGTGTGCAAACGCGTCCACCCCCAAGGTGGATTTTCCTGCCGAGCCAGGGAAAACCATAGGGTACAGTGGCTGTTGCGCCGGTTGGCGAACAGATCCACCTCCGCTCTCCCGAACTGGGCCCAGATCTGCTTCACCACCTCCGGGTGAAGCATCCATTCGTCTGGCAGGGGCCAGCCTCTCGACATGAGGTTGGCCCCCCCTGTTCTCCCGCCCCGGGATGTGGAGGGCCTTCAGAGACAACACATGTGGCAATGTGTTGATTCAGGCTGCGAAGATCCAGAATGGGTCTGAATTCTCCTGTCTTCTTGGGAACCAGAAAGTACATGGAGTAAAGCCTCTTTTCTCTGTCCTGAGAGTGCACAACAGACACAGCCTGTTTTGCAACAGGGCCTGATTCTCTGTTGAAAGGAAACCTATCTCCTCCTGGGATGATAGATTTGTGGGGGAAACTTCTGAAGCAATTGGAGTCGGGACTCAGAGAGACACGAGGAGAGCTGGAGCTTTGATGGCAAACACTGATGGTTTATTTGGAGCTTCGGCCGGAGAATTCACAAGACATGTCACGGGCCACGAGTAGAGATGCCACACGGTAGAGATGCCACAATCAATTCTGAAGAACTCTTCTGTAGTTCCAGGTTTTAACTAGTTCGGAGTGTAATAATCAACATTCTTTATCAGCGAGACTAAACAAATATGGACCCTGAATCCAACTAGAGCTGTCGTCCATAGAAAAGAATGTGCGCCAGGGAACCTACGTTCCTAAAAAGAAGGGCTTCTAGATGTCCCTGAACAATAAACTATCTCATGTCAGCTTGTGCTCGGTCATAATCTGGCAACAACAATGCGCCCAAGCTGCCCCTCCTAAAGAGAGATAGCAGCAATACCCAAGGCCATAGAACTATGCCAAGAGAAAACGATGAACTGGGTCAAAGTTTGAATACCTAAGCAAATTATTCCCTAACAAATGGCACCTTGCGGCCATATCCTGGTCCCCCAAACACTCGAAGCAGAGGTGGTGGGGATCGGCGCCCGCTATTAAGCCAGAGCACGAAGGACAGGCCCGGGTCCCTAGAAGTGGCGACTCCCTGAAGGTATGATAACTTCTTTCTTCTTCTTTCAAAGTTTTACTTTTCTCTGTCAGGTGTTGTCCTGCTCGCTGAAGAGAAAAGGATGACAGTCAGGAGGCGTAGCCGCCTTATATACTGTGGGCCTGCGTGCACATTCAGGTAGGCTCGCCCCGATTGGCCGGCTACGTTTATACAACTTCAGTGTGTGAACGCTTGCGTATCATTGATGAGAGAGTAGTACCCATAGAGTCCAGTAGAGGGGGCGCAGCCTGTGTGAAATAGAACATTACAAAACATCTTCTTTGAAAAAGTGAATTTTTTTCAAGTTTCTCTCTAAAAACATACTTTTACAAGGCTACAATTGAACACATCATGATTTTTCAATTTATCTTTTTTAATTTTTTAATACAAATGTTTCCTTAATGAATATGAACACATTATTGTGGCAGTAATCTTAAACAAAGTGCCGCGAGGGACTAAACAAGAGAAAAAACACTGGACGCGCAAAAACTCAGTCTTTCCAACACTGTATGCATTTGAACTTTTATTTCCAAAGCAAAAATGCAATAATCCATATACGTATATCCTTGTATGCGTGCATGCGTGCGGTCAACAAAAATTGTCCTTCTCTAGCTCACTCCCCCATCTATTACAAAGTGCGCAGGTAAAAGCAACCGGATATAAGCACAAACGTCACCACACAAATCCAATGACATGCCCACCACCTATAGTGACTCAAAAAACATGTATCGTAACAAACACAGAAATGGCTTCATATGTGGCTCCTACACACATCATATAAAAGTGAATAGCACCTTGATACATAAGGGATAATGTGCAGCTGGGATCGTGATCACCCTGTCGGTATTATTTTTTCATTAATGAATTACATACTAAATAAACAAATGCCTTGATGATTTTATAGATTTTTTAAATGATCACATTGCTTCCTGCTTCTGTTTCACTGAGTACCAATGGCTTCTTCTGCTGTTCCCATTAGTGTTTATTCATGAATCCAAAGTTTAGTGCTCTACATAAATATCAAATGAATAGTTTATCTGTAATCAACCTCTGGAATGTCCAAATGGACCAATCAGATCAAGCATTCAACTAAGGTGTGTAATAATGACTGCTAACAGCTTACTGCTAACATTAACTAGCTGTACTTTTGCTATTTTAAATCAGATGTTTGTTGTTTGCAATGTATCAATTATACTAGGAGACTTTGATCTTTACCAAGTGAGTATCTAAATCATCATTTATGGAAACAGAGAATAAGAGAAAGCTGTGTAAGCTGTATTTGGATATAGTACGTCGGCCTGTGTCTTTAACAAAATCATTTGAGTCTCTAATTGTTGTGTCTCAGCTTCGACGGCCCTGTGCCTGATCTGCGAGCCATCAAGCAGCTGGCCTTCCAGAGTGGAGACGTCCTGGTGGTGTTTGCTGTGGTGGACTACGGAGACATCTCCTTCTACACCTTCAAAGACTTCCAGCTGCCCACTGACGTGCTCCCCTGAGTTATCACTGCTCTTTAACATCACTGTAAAATAGAGCAACACACACAAATTCATCTGCATTAGCTGGACATGCAAGGAAAATGAATTCAATTGTTGATTTTTACCGACGAAAATATAAAGCTTGAAAGAGTTATTTTTGTGTCTGGCTAGTCATTTCAGATTCTCTGTTCTATTCCAAAAATACCTCCATGTGGAATTTGTTACACATTCTTTTGGTTTTTCACTTCTGTTAAAGAGAACTTCGGGGATGACGTTTTTTTTTAGACCGACCCGGAAATTAGCATTGCCAGGGCTCCCTCTACAAATGTGGTGGAAATTCTTATATTATCTAGTCAAAGAGATGTCTTTCTGGTACTTTAATCTTTTGCAAAAGAGGCAAACAACATGAAGAGCAATGTCTCCACAGCCGAGTGCCACTACTCAAACTGAAGAGAGAGCTTTTATACAGTTACAATGACTACATGCTTAGTCATGATGAGATAACTGAGCCATGACTATCAGAGTACAATAGACCAATGACCAGATCACTAATGACCCCCTGTGTGGTCACACCTTCCTGAGTGCTGAGATCTACTGTCTCTTGACATGTAAGGCTGACAGAATTGTATTATTTACATGTTAAATAACATCATAGCATTCAATTGTCTGATAATCATAATTCCCATTACATAGCAATGGGATTTTCCCTTTGGTTTTCGGAATATTGCAGAAAATAAACTTTGTGGCCAGCACAGGTTTATGATACTTACACTTTTTGTTCAGCAGGAACATCTCTACATATTAACACCACTTTGTGGCAAATCAGCATAAATGCAACGCTAACGTTAGGCTATAAACAAACTACACCACATTCACATGACTACACGTCACCACCGCCAAGCTAAAGGAGGACTCGTGATGGCGTTTAGTAATTTGTTTAGTCACTTGTTAGCAACCAATGTTGTTAATGACACATAGAAGCTTCAGCCATTCATGAGTGGGTTATTTACTGAAGTATTCTATGTCGTAGAACAACATCTCGTCACTTGTGTTTACCAAATCCAGTCACATACAGTAAACAAGATAATACAGTGACAATAACAAAAACAAACAGGCTGCTACTAAAGTCTGAGGATGGTTGTTGTAGGAAAATTTTGCGAACAGAAATATTGTTTTTGTTCAATATTCTGCATTCATAAAGGGGCTCCATTATATTTATGTTTGTGTTTACCCTTTACTGTAGTGTCTTATACATTGTGTTTGTTGCATGTAAATGATCTGCAAAGGCTAAATCCCAAAGTTCCCTCCAGAGTGAGTTCCTCACCCACACACTCTAATAGATGTTTTAGTGAGACCTGTGAAGACACCATTACAGTAGTCGAGTCTACTGAAGATAAAAGCATGGACAAGTGTATCTAAATCCTGCTCTGACATTGGTCCTTTAGTCCTATATATTTGTCTTAATGTGATAGTAGGGTGATTAGTAATTGTTTTAATGTGACTATTGAAATTCAGGTCAGAGTCCATGACTACACCTATATTTCTGGCTTTTTCTGTTTAAAACATTGCAGACTCAAGCTTTGCTGTACTTAGTTCCCGGCACTTAATACCCCAGGGCACGTAGCCTACAGATCGCGTTCACACAAGTCAAGTTAAAGCATTTGTATTTTTTGTCCTTGGCTGCCCCGTAGTTTCAGAGCGCATCGAGTTTAAAATACCATCTACAAGCTGATGCTGACAGCCCCGCTCCTGCCGCCCGCTTGCTGCAGACCACACTTCCACGCTCACCGGCAGGCATCGACTGGCTATTGGGAGGACCGGGAGGTTGTGTGGCTCGAGCGAGAGAGAGACCTTACGTGTATTGTTGTTGTTAGCATCTGGTGCTAGCTAGCTGCGCTAACAGATATAAGGAGCTGTTTAAATGAAAACAGAGGAGCGACATTTCGCCACAACTGCCCCGAGCACTTGACTTTATGCAGGAAGCCAGACAGCGGGACATTGTACGAACAGTCAGCACACTCAGCACGGATAGTGCGCGCAACATGATTGCAGCGTCCAGCACGCAAGCACGCACACGCACGCACGCACACACACACACACACACACACACACACACACACACACACACACACACACACACACACACACACACACACACACACACACACACACACACACACACACACACACACACACATGAGAGAGGTTCCAGGTTGAATTGAGGCGAATATTTGTAATGTTCAGAGGTTGTTGTGTTTAATATTCATGAGAATAGTTGTCATTGTTCAAATGATAATAAACATTAGCATAAAGCATATTTATCCACTCATATGTTGATAAGAGTATTAAAAACTTGAAAAATATTCCTCTAAGGTACATTTAGAACAGATACAAAATGTGCGATTAATTTACGATTAATCGCGATTAACTATGGACAATCATGCGATTAATCGCGATTAAATATTTTAATCGACTGACAGCCCTAGTAATAATACGATCCACAAGCAGAGAATTAAGTTCCATAAACGCATTTTTTTTCGACAAATACTAAATTGATTCACAAATGCCTGATCGAAAGTTGTCAATGTTAGAGAGATATTCACAAGTTCCTTTTGTATATTTGTAAACTAATTATAGTATTCACAGATCATTTTTTTATTTGTGAAAACATTTTGCATACTGTATTTGCAGATCCGTTTTATATTTGCAAATTCTTTTTTGAGGAGGAGTTTGCCAATCTTTTGAATGTATTTGTGGGTGGTTTTTTACATTTACAAATCACACATTTATACACAAATTATGTTTTTGTTCACACAAATATAATTGAGACAAATCTAACCCCATGGATGTTCTTCATATGACAAAGTCCCAATAAAAACATAAATAGATCTGTTGAGAGCAAACAGCTGAATTTGAAAGAAAAATAATAATACTAATTGGTTTTCTATTTTAAACACAGGTGAGTCTAGTTATTTAATACATACAAAATTCTTACTCAGATACTTATTTTCACTATGTGCAGGTACATTTTGAATGTTCTAAATAATAACCTGGAATTATTTCCACCTGCCTGTTTTTGTTCTTGACCACAGGTGTTTGAGTACAGTTTGCAATCTAAAACCCTCAATGTCACTGAGATCTCCTCATGTTTACTTATTGCATCAGCTGCAGCTCAACAATAAAAGCGCCATGGATTTATGTTATGTAATTAGTTCTATTGAAGTCTCTTACTGTTGTTTTGTTCTGCTCATAATGCAACACGGTTCTGCAGCTTAAAAGCGTGCCCTCAGGACGAGATAAGGGCAAACAATCATGTCAGCCCTGAGGACTCTGGCTTTTCTAGCTTTAGTTGGTGAGTTTTTTAATTACTTGTGGGTTTTATAATTCAACTTTTGAATAGTATGTTGGAATACAAATACTTTATTTCTCTAGAAAAGTTGTTTTTTTGTCTCTTACCCTGCAGCTGTTTCCAGCAGTCAGACTTCAGACTGCTCATACGTTGGTCTTCTGACACATTTGAACCTGGCAACAACTAATGATCTTCTAGCAATCATGCGACCCGTGAAAGTCTGGACTACACCCTCCCTCGTTCAGCTGGACATGTTTTTGTATGGCATTTTAGATGTGGTAAGTGTCTTCATAGGGAAAACAATTCAGATTCAGTGTGCATTGCGTTCATGAAGGTATCTGTTTTTAAATGTAATTTCTATCAAACAAATATATTTGCTCTTACCTATTTTGTTATGTAATTTTAGTTGTCTGCAGTGTTAAAAAGTACATTTAGTCAATATTGTATTCTACCTGAGTTTTTTTTAATGTAATTGTTTTTATATTAAAATCAGTCAGTCAGATGTGGAGAAGTTACTCAAATCTTTCACTTAAGTTAAAGTAGTGCCACAATGGTTTAGAAAAATCTGTATCAAGTAAAAGTCCATCCATTTATGCACCATTAAAGTTTGTTTTCTAACATTTGATATATGCTTTACTGTAACAGAGCCCCCGTTGAATATATTTTTTTAGCATTAGTATTTTATTATTTTAATCAGTGAGCACTATTTTTGTTGGACTGTGACGTATTATATTTCTCAACAATGTTAAAATAAATATCTTTACATTTTTCGATGTGTATTTTAGAAGGTTAATGTAATGTATTTATTCTTGTCGTAGTGAAGTCTAGAAATATATTTCTTATATCTTATGTAGAGATTTGGGAGCGCTGTATTTTAACAGTAAAACTAGCCATTCTGCAACTACTTTATTATTTATAAAAAATTTAAAATCCAATGAAAATCTCAGAGACAGAAATCTCCAAACCTAGAAAAAACACAGAACTGTCTTTGTGGATGGATATACAGTACAGTAAGTAAGAACATCGATATTTTCAAGTTATTTTTGCTGTAAATGCTTATGATTGCAATACTACATGTATTGTCTGCAGGATGAGAAGTCTCAGACGGTCACGAGCCAAATTTGGATCAGAATGGTAAGTGTCATCAATGATAATGTTTATTTTAGGTGCTCAAGAATTAAATTGCATTTTCAAACATCAGTAATGTCTATTTCAATCTCACTCATCAATCTGTGTCCAAACATTTTTTAAATGTTCATTTGTATTTTCCCAGTGGTGGACAAATGAATTCCTAACTTGGAATTCTACAGACTTTTGCGGGATAAATATGCTGACTGTTCCAAGATCCAGGCTGTGGATCCCAG
The DNA here is from genome assembly GCF_902827115.2 of Pseudochaenichthys georgianus. Taxonomy (NCBI): domain Eukaryota; kingdom Metazoa; phylum Chordata; class Actinopteri; order Perciformes; family Channichthyidae; genus Pseudochaenichthys; species Pseudochaenichthys georgianus. The sequence continues at coordinate 7,627,592 of NC_047510.2, forward strand.
ATATTCAAATCAACGAGGAGTGAGTTCTCATTTATCACAGAGTTGAATCTTATTCAAAGGGAAGTTTCATAAAGCAGGCTCCTAAAAAGTCAAATTCCAAAATATAGCTTTATTTAAAGAGGCCCTGTTCTGCTTTTTGGGGTTAACCCTTTCCTGCATGTAAAGGGTCTGCAAACGCTAAAATCTCTGTGTCCCCTCCAGAAGGAGTTTCTCTCCCACACACTCCCCCCCCCCCCCCCCCTGCCTGAAATGCCTCCATTGGACTCCTCTGTTTATTCCGGAGCATAGTGACATCACCATGTAACACTTGTGCTTCTATTGGCTAGTGCTCCAACACATTGTACATGATAGAAATATCCCAGCCCTTAGCCTAACACAACTCTAAGCGGTTTACCATACACAACAGAACCGGCCAGCTAACCAATCAGAGCAGACTGGGCTCTGGTTTGAGACAGAGGGGGAAAAGAGCACAGAGAAAAATACCTTTTTGAACATTAAAGCATGTAAACATGTCACAGTACAGGAACAAAAATTCAAAATAAACTTGAAATTGAGCGTAATAGGGCCCCTTAATGTTATCAAAGTAACAAGCTTAGCAATATATGGTTAAAGTGGAACAGCATTGGGGAAACAGATTTTATTGTGTAACTGCTTTATCAGTGTCTTTACCGGTTTGAATCACAGAGTCTGTTTGTTTCGGAGAGAGGGAGACCTCGAGTTATTCAGCTCGTGGTAGAATCCTGAAGGCAGTTGTTGTATGAAAAATAACTTTCAATTTTTAATTGAAAGAACCAGTAGGGGAAATTCCATATAATGTGTCTAAAGTCAGTAAAACAAAAGTGATGCAAAGTAGTTAATGCTAGTTATATATACAGTACTGTGATTTGTTTAGATGTCTGTAATTATAAACATCTGTGCTTTGACCAGTTTTTGATAAAGATCCAGGCAAACACATTAAATCAGAATGTCGTTATTTACTTTTTCAGTGCCTCTGATGCTGGGAGCATTCACAAAAGTGCAGTCGTGATATTGTATCCCAACGGTTTGATGTTGGCAAATACACGAGAGCGGCTGACTTCCACCTGTCAGATGGATCTCTTGCTGTTCCCCTTTGATACGCAAGAGTGTACCATCACATTTTCATCCATGACCTCAGAAGGTAATTTACACCAAGCTAGGGGAGACACCTCAGAGGATTAGGGTTTAATGTAGTTAGCATGAATCTTGCATAGTTTGTATTGCTTATTTGCATCGATTCTGCAGAAATCTTAACATGGATGAGGCAACAATTAAAATGATTGTTTCATTTTGTTGACAAATTAGAGTAGAAGGCTGTTACAGAGAGGATTCTTCTCTTCACTCCAAAAATACTGTCAACAGCCATAACAAATATCACGATTTTCCACTCTTTTTTTAGGAAAGAAACATCTATTTATAAGGCTATAATTATAATATAATTTCATTACAAGTGTTCTGAAATGTTACACTGTAAAATGTTTGGCTGTAAAATTACAGTAAATTACTGGCTTCTAGTTGCATGGATTTCACAGTAATTTACTGTAGATATTTTACAGTCAATTAGAATACAAGTACAACTAAATACTGTGACTTTACAGTTGCCATGCCCATGGAATTACTGTGATATAGCAGTACAGAGCTGTGGTATTATGGTACCTTGCTGTACATCAATTACAGTAATTACCTGTATTTTCACACTATTACTGTAGAAGTAATGCAAAACAGTAGCCAGTAATTTACTATACTGTAAATATACAAATGTAAATAATACGATAATATATTGTACATTTTACTAGTTAACTGGGATTGTACCATAACTACACAATTCAATCAGCTCAATCAACAAAGAAAAACAAAGAAAATGCCCATTTTAGCTTTGTATTACTCCATTGAAGTGCAAAGTACATTTCACAGTGTCTTTGACATGTTGTTACGGCCCCAACCTCTACTCCGCGGTAGTGGCTCGTGCTGAGACCCGCAACATGAAAGAATACACGCAATAACCGGTAGGCCTACTTGGTAACGAGCATTTATTGATAATCAGCCGTTTGCTCACACAAGCGAAACGGGAAACAAAAAGAGGTCTGGAGGACTGGCCAAAAGGAACAAACAGAAAGAGGGAACCCGACCCAGCCACACCACGGACCTAGGACCCAGAGCTCCCCCCCCCAACCAGAAATCAAATATAAACCATGGGAAACAAAATAAAGCCGCGAAAACTGGACTACCAGAGGCCTGTACTACGAAGCAGGATTTTCGCTTAGCCGGCTAACTTCAGGGAAAACTCGGGGTTTCCGGTCCTACGACGCTGGTTCTCTTTTTAGCAGGATAGATCTCCATGGTAACTTATGCTGAGCGGCTAACCTGCCCCGGAGCAGGTTATGTTGCAGGCTAAGAGCTCAACTCAGTGACAGCACTGCCTGCTGAACAATCAGAGCTCAGTGTGTGGAGTTTAAAGCGATCAAGTCATATTACAGGAGAAAGGAAACTGCCGTTGCAGGAAAGACGGCCGGCAAAAATCACCGACTGTGTGAACGTGAACATTAATAGAATATCACCTTCCATCTTCAGAGCAATCTGACTATTATAACATTAGCGTTAAGAAAGCTTAATTAAATATCTGCCTCAACATAAGTAACCGGATCAAAGTAACAGTACAGTCCGCGGCATATCACTTCATAATGTATCATATATTTCCTTATCTGAGTCAGCTGAGCCGTATCTGCATGGCTGTGCAACACTCACAGTGTCACATAGCCTACTGTATGCAGAAATATTATTTTAAGCAACACATTAAGTTGACGAAACACTCGAGTCAAATGTAATTAAAGTCAGATCGTGTTTTAGACGGGGCAGTGATATCATAAACCTGCTAATGTACGCTTTCAAACACTTCACACCAGCTGTATTCACCTTGCAGGTGCAGCTATGTGGCTTTTATCCTGGATAAAGTGTTTAAGTCATGGATGTTTAAAGTTGAACTTCTTCATATGTCTAGTTGACTTTTCATTCAGGAAGTATGATGCGCTGCGCTGTCAGTACGCTTCTCCATGAGCGCGTATGTTTTGGATTAGGCCAACCGGCTAACTCAAACATATCCAGGTTAGGTTGAACCAGCTTCTTAGTACAGGCCTCAGGTCCTCTGCAGGCTAAACATAAACACATCTGCAAAAATATGGCCTACAGCTCAAAATGGCAAAGAGGTATTCTAAGGAGAGTGTCTCCCGGCGTCAGGATAGGCGAGACATCGTTCTCCTCCAGCTTCTCTTTATATATACACGGCTGAGTGGAATTTGGAACACCTGGGCAGAGGCGGAGCCAGGGGAAGACCAGGTGCACCTACGCAGCAGGGAGACAGAACTGAGGTTACCTACTGTAACCCAGCTTCTATGAGTATATGGCTTCACCCTCTAAGGCTATCGCTATTGGGTTATCCCTCTGCGCCCCCGCGCAGCACTGAAACACTTGTAGTCCACGCCCATCCGCAAGGTGGGCCCCACCCTCGGGCCTCCTTCCGGTATAAATAGGAAGGCGGCCCGGCAATCTGCTCCCATACAAAATAACTTTTCTTCAGCTATTAGTAGAGCCAGTGGGGCCCAGCGCTTAGAGGGCTGCGCCATTTACTCATAGAAGCTGGGTTACAGTAGGTAACCCCAGTTCTATTTCGTATATGGCTTCGCCCTCTAAGGCTATTGCTATTGGGTTAAGGGCGAAGCATGATGTAGTCTGCGCCCCACTGGGTCCGCCCGGCACTAGAAGCACAGACACACCTGCTCAATAACACCCCCTGCCTGTTGTGCCATGCGTAATGGCGCATCACCGTCCCTGGAACATAGCAAAACATGCCTATCTTCCCGACGGGGTGAAGGCTGGGAACAATACATACCTGCCGCTGTGAGAAAGTAGAGACGAAGGTCTCACCTTGCCCAGTGATCATAGAGGGGGAACAGCCGCTCTCTGCGTGTCAGACAGGTAGGAGAGCGCTCAGCTGGATCCCTGACGTCACTCACTCTGACCAGGCACTCCGTACGAAGTGTGTCAGAGAAAAAGGAACATCCCTCTCATACGAGGGGAAAAGGGCCGCTCTCCGCGTGCCGAGAGGCAGGAGAGAGGCGCACCGCTGGATCCCTGACGTCACTCACTCCGACAGGACACCCAGTACAGGGTGCGTCAGAGAGGAATGGGAGACCTCCCTCAAATAAAATTGAATAAATGAACAGGGGGAAGACCAAGATGCAGCCGTGCAAATATCTTCCACTGACATTCCTCCGTGCAACGCCGTGGAGGAGGAAATTCCTCTGGTGGAGTGCGCTTTGATGTTCTCCGGGGGTTCCACCCCAGAGGAGACATATGCCTGTGACACAGCCTCACACAGCCAGTGTGACAGCCGTTGTGCAGACAGAGGTTGCCCGATCGAGCACTCTCTATAGTGCACAAACAGGCGCTGAGAACGGCGCCATGCCGCCGTGCGCGCCACATAGCAGGCCAGCGCGCGCACCGGACAGAGGAGATGAGATGTGGCTTCTTCCTCCGATTTATGAGGAGGTGGAAAAAACCCGTCCAGGGTGATCACTCTTGACCTAAAAGAGCTTGTGATGACCTTTGGCATAAAGGCTGGGTTAGGACGTAACACAGCCGAACTGCCATCCCCTTGGATCCGGAGGCATGACGGAGCCACAGAGAGAGCGGATAAATCACTCACCCTTTTTGCTGATGTTAGAGCCAAAAGCAGTACTACTTTGGCTGATAACATGTTGAGGGGAACCTGCTCTAAAGGTTCAAATGGGGCTTTGCTTAGTGCTCGTAACACCAAAGCCAAATCCCACTGAGGCGCCAGTGCGCGTGAGACCGGTCTGAGTCTTCGTACCCCTTGCAGAAACCGTTTCGTCAGGGGGTGACTGAACAAGGTCCCTGCTCCGAAACCCACGTGACAAGATGATATGGCAGCCGCATATACCTTGATTGTGCTGAACGCCAAATTCCTGTCCAACAACAGCTGAAGGAATGACAGCACGTGAGGCAGGGGGCACGTAATGGGGTCAAGGCTTCTTTCTACACACCAACGTTGGAACGCTGCCCACTTGGCTGTGTAGGACGCTCTGGTAGACGCGGCCCTGGCTCCCTGAATGGTGCGTACAACATCTTGAGAGAGACCCAACCTCTCTAAGTGTTCCCGCTCAGGGGCCATGCCCATAAGGGCTGGCCTATCACTGGGTGACTGGGGAATTTTCCACGGCCTGACTGACAGCGTACGCTGTAGGCATGGAAACCAGGAAGCTCCCGTGCGCTCCGGGGCAATTAGGATCACTGACAGCCGCTCCTCCTGCACTCGGTCCAGGAACCGAGGAATCAGTGGAACTGGTGGGAAGGCGTACAGCAGTCCCCTGGGCCATGGCCGATATGCGAACGCGTCCACTCCCAGGGGGGGTGGTCCCGTGCTGACAGGGAGAACCAGAGGGCGCATTGCGCGTTCCCGCATGCAGCGAACAGATCCACCTCCGCCCTCCCAAACCGGCTCCAAACCTGGGCAATCAGTTCGGGATGGAGGCTCCAGTCCCCCTGGCGAGGACCTCCTCTGGACATGAGGTCTGCCCCTTTGTTCAGCTCTCCGGGCACATACAGTGCTCTGATGGAGAGCACATGTGCGCGCGCCCAGATCAACAGCCGTCTGGCTGTGTTCAGAAGCTGCGCTGAGCGTACACCGCCCTGGCGATTGATGTAGGCTTCCGCGGCTCTGTTGTCTGTGCGAATCAACACATGCTGATTCCGCAGCAACGGGGCAAAATGCTGAATTACTCTCCGCACGGAGATCAATTCCAGCACGTTTATGTGGAAGGACATGTGAGCCAGCCACTGTCCTCCCACTGCTTGCGACATGCACATTCCTCCCCACCTTGAGAGAGATGCGTCTGTGAACACCGAGATGTGTGACGTAACTCTGCCCAGGGCCCCCCTCTGACAGGACGTGGGGACTTTTCCAATAGGTTAAGTCTGAACCCACGGACAGAGGGATGACCACCATGCGCCTCTTCTGTTGTACGGGGTCGATGCGTAGGCTGATAAACCACCTCTGTAGTCTCCTCATGTGCAGGAGACCCAGGGGAATCACCCCGTGATCTGCTGCCATCATGCCGAGCAGCCGCATCACGGAGAGTGACGTCACCACGCTGCGGGGTGTGACGCGTCGAAGGAGAGCTGTCAGCGTCTCCACTCTGCCGTGAGAGTCGTGCTCTCATGCGGGCTGAGTTCAATTCCACCCCCAGGTAAACCATACTCTGGGAGGGAAGAGGACAGCTCTTTTTCCAGTTTATTATGAAACCCAGCTTTGACAGATGCGATATGAGTTGTACCGTCTGTAAAGCCGCTTCCTCCCTGGAGCGAGCCAGCAGCAGCAGGTCGTCCAGGTAAAATAGTACTCTCATCCCTTCTCTGTGTAGCGGCTGTAATGCCGTTTCTACACACTTTGAAAAAGTGCGAGGAGCCAGGGAATAACCCAACGGCAGACGGTTGTACTGGTACGATATTCCCTGGAATGAAAACCGCAGGAATTTCCTGTGTTGCGGGAAGATGGGTACATGGAAGTATGCATCCTTTAGGTCTATAGAGGTGAACCAATCTCCCTGGTGAACACACTCTAACACCCTTTTGACCGTCAGCATATGAAAAGGCCTTTTCATTATTGCCTTGTTAAAAGCTGACAGGTCGATGATGGGTCTCATTCCCCCCGTCTTTTTCGGGATAAGAAAATAGCGGGAGTAATACCCCTGATTTTCTTCCTCTTGGGGAACCCTGGAAATAGCCTCTTTCAACAGGAGTTTCCGTAGCTCTGCTTGGAGCGCAAGACACTGTTCTCGGGATGTTAGGCATGTCACCTGTATCCCGTTGAACTGTGTGGGGGGGAGGCGAACTGCAGGGTGTACCCTCTGCTGATCAGCCTGCTCATCCATCTGTCCATCAGACACACGCGCTGCCACTCCGAGAAACACATGCAGCGGACGCACATGCTCGAGATGTGTTGTGGTCGTCATGACGACGAGCCACGCCAGAGCCCTCGCCGCCGCTGCCCGTGAGGCAACCCAAGGTGGGCCTAGAATGAAAGGGTTGTGAGGAGGCCTCCACACGCTGCATTTTACTCCGACTCTCATCATGAAGCGCGTACACGCTCAGAGGATGGGTGGAGGTGTGTGCAGTGATATCCACATGAGGCGTTACCACGGCGCTCATGGGCTTATTGTGACCGTGTGTAGGTGGCGTATCTCAGACAGAGGAATGCTGCGAGGTCTGTGGTTTAATAACCGAAAAGTTATAACCACCAGGCCTCTGCAGCGAACCCTGCTGCCTACTAATCAACAGATTGGAGGCAGCTGGTGTAGTTACTGTGCTCCGCAGCTTATTAATCGATAGATTAAATTGCGCAGGCTTTTGTAATGAACCCTGCTGGCTATTAATCGATAGGTCATAGGCAGCCGGTTCACCCAGGGTGGAGGATATGTGAAACACATTTGCAACTGATGACTCAGACAACATGTTGGGAAATAATCTTGTTTTATTTCCCTCACACTCCCCCCCCCAAACCTTCAGGGCCGGCTCTGTTTTCTCGGCAGCTCTCGTGGAGCAGACGCTGAACGGGAGTACCTCACTCCCTTCTTACCCCCCTTCTCTGCTAGTGGGGGGGCGGAGGCGCGGGACGGTGCCCCAGCCGCCGCTGACGGACGAGTCTGACACCTCGGCTGCTGTTGCTGCGAGTGTCTCTCTGTCTGCCGCTGTGGCCGGGTTGGCTGCTGCTGCTGCCGCTGGTGTCGCTGATGCTTCACCGCTGGCTGGAGCCAGCCTACGTGCTGGCGGATGTCAGAGGTGGCGCTGTATCTGCGTCATCCAGGCTGCGATCCTTGCCTGGGAGACCGCCATGGCTGCACACAGCGTGAGTGCCACGCTGGCCGCCTTGCCGATCTCTTCCGCCTCCTCTGGTGCCACGGTGGTGGACCGCTCGACCAGCGTCACCACCGAGTTGGTCAGCAACGCGATGTTGTTCGCTGCTGCAGACGCCTCAAACGCACATTGGTGCGTCCGGTCAGCCTGGCGGGCGACATACTGGTCCTTGGGGGCGGCCAACATAGGGCGCCGTCCGGCGATCCAGTTGGCCTGCCTAACCCGGAAGAACGCCGTTAAGCTCGGTTCCAGAGCGGGGGTGGTTGGAAAACCCTCCTCTGTGAATCCCTCCACCTTAGTGAAGGGGACAAAGGTGGCCACCGGAGCCCTCAGGGTCCTCGGGTTCGCCGCTTCCCCTTCCTGGTATCTCCTAATGGCGGGGAAGCGCGGCCAGATCGGGTCACTCCTGCCCGTCTGAACCCGGGAAACCACTCCGGCCATGTCATCCAGAGCCACCCTCTCCCGTCCTCGGGGAACGGGGAGCCCTCAGCTGCATGCTGCTGCTTTGCTGATTATTTCCGGCAGCTCCAGCATAATGCCACCCAACGCTGGTAGCGCCGTGGCTACGGAGAAGGGGACCGCGTGCTTGGCCCCCACCCCTGTATCTCGCTCCGACCCCGTCTCCCCCGTCCGGGGAAGAGGCGGGAGGGAAGAGCCGCATGGCGAGCCATGGAGGGAGACGGGGTAGGAGTCGTCCGACTCCTGCCCCCCACTCACCTCCAGAAACAGGCTGCCCCTGTTCTGGATGGGCCAATCGTCCTCCTCACCCGCAGCAGCTCGAGCGTCCGCCCTTCGCTTCCTGTCGGATGATGGGAGACGAACACAATGTGAACATGCGACCTGCTGGCTGAGAGCCGCGTCCGCGTGCTCTGGCCCCGGGCAGGATTCGCATATTGGGTGCAAATCATAGCTCATGATGTACGCCGTTTTGCACGAGGGACACTCGCGGACACTATCATTGCTCATGATTTGATCTTCCTGTGCTTCAGTACTGCTGGTTGCTGAAGAAAAGAGGGAGCAGATTGCCGGGCCGCCTTCCTATTTATACCGGAAGGAGGCCCGAGGGTGGACTACAAGTGTTTCAGTGCTGCGCGGGGGCGCAGAGGGATAACCCAATAGCGATAGCCTTAGAGGGCGAAGCCATATACGAAATAGAACATAAAACAAGGAGGGGAACACTTAACACATGTCTACACAGACATCCACTCGAAGTCAACCATTTTTCTGAAGAATGTGCTGACATGGGGGTTTAAATTGCCATGCCTCTTTTTGGCTTTCGAGCCCATCTCAGGATTAATGCACAGGATGCACCTGAAAACAATAAGCCAAGACAACAATTTCAATTTTACATAGATGTATATGTTGACCGCATGACCACACATGCAGCGGTGCCCCTTTCAATTTAAGTAAAACCTGCACCAAAGAAAGACATTAGTATTTAAAGCCAAGCAAGAGCGATAAAAGCAAGGAAATCACTTAATTTGTTGTGTTATCACAGAGGATGGTCTGAATACAGTATTTTACTATGAAATAATACAGTAACATGTTGTGAAATCCTGGTAATCATTTATCCTGTATATTCACAGTAATTAACTGTGCCGTTATTGATTTCACTGTGAAATTCTAATTATATTGTGAACATTACAGGTAAAGACTGTAAAGTGGTAAAACAGTAATTTATTGTAAAATATTACAGCTAAATATTGTGAAATCATGGTAATATTTTACAGTGTATGGTTAAATATGCAAATTAGGCACGATATAATGCGACAAATAGACAAAGTTAGTCAATAACATCTAAATGTGTTAATTAGACATTGGCTTTCCACAAGTCTGAAAGAAGTCATGTTATAGTGGCAAAAAAATATTCCAGACCATAATTGATCAATGCATGAACTTTTTTTTTTTGAATATCGATGATATCATTATTTAAAACCTCTTTTCTCCACACAGAACACGCTGTGCAACTAGAGCAACTCAACAGTGGCACGGTCCTCACTAAGGTCTCTGATCATTTAATGGTTACAAAGGGCGAATGGGAACTCCAAAACATGACAATTATTTTATTAAATGTAACCAAAGAAAGTAAAAGCAAACTCAGATACAAGGTAAGAAAATATTCGTAATTACATTTTACAACAGTATTTTCTTTCTTTCAACTCTTTTTATTTGAAGCAAGAGGTTTTGTTTTTTATTCAGGTATTAAGAAGGCATTGTATGCTGGGCAACAGGTGCAGCCCAAAACACTGCCATTAAGATAAACGTGCTGAACTTAAAAAAACCGATGCAAATAATAAAACACAAATGTGCCAAAACACATGCAAATGATGAACACCTCCACCAGCTTGATGAAACATGCGCAGCTTTTACTAAAAGCGCTTCATAAATGAAACACTGCAAATACAAAATGCTCCAAACACAATGGAAACAGGGACTCTAAAAAGTGATGCACACAGCTGAGACGGAGTGCTTGTTGTCGTTTTTTAAAAAGTTGGCACACTAAGTTAGCTACATTAGCAAGCTAGTTTACAGCATATCTGCCATAATATAGGAAGGAATTATGCGATTACCTTGTTAAAATAAGTAAATACAATTTACATTTTAGGTAAGTGTACAGTGACAGTGTGTGTTTTGGCAAAACAAAATTATTTGAATCGTTTATGAAACTGCAGCGCGTTGCTCATAAAGGATTTTTTTTATATTTCAGGGTAATAAAGGTCCCGTTTGGGATTATGACCTTGGTGCTAATTGAGGTTGTTTACAACAAATTAAAGACTTCACCATTGATAAAATAAAGAAGTGACCTTTGGTGCTGTAGCATTTATGGACGTACCAACCCAGTCTCACAAAAAAACGTGTAATAACTACGTTGGTCCACAATGTAGGATGTAGTATTTCTCCAAAAACGCCTCTGAAATTGTAAGATCCCTACGTTTTTTTCACCATTCATTCCAATGGCTGGCGTCTATGTCACGTGATCTTCAAATTTCTCCCTGATATAGACTCCCGTTCGAGCATATGCCTTGAGTTGCACATAGCTCCAACGATCCACACACACACACACACACACACACACACACACGCACGCACACACGCACACACACACACACACACACACACACACACACACACACACACACACACACACACACACACACACACACACACACACACACACACACACACACTAGGGTTGCCAACTTCCAGAAATGGATAAACGGGGTGCGCGCGAACATTTTCGTGTTTCTGACAGATTTAGTTACTTTTTTTGTTACTTTATTTCGGTTTTATGGTTAGGGTTAGGTTAGGGTTATGTTATTTAATTCTTTTGGCGGAGCCAGCCCCTAGGGTTCGAAAATGTTTTTGGGGGTCAAACCCCCCAACACCGTCAAAATGCATAGAAAACTATGCATAACTATAACACAATACATACACAATGGTCTTACACCTGCATTAGGCTACTACATCACATTGTTCATCAGCATGTTCAAATCGGATAGGTGGGCACTAGGGACATATGGGCACCTCGATGTACAATTGGCTATTTTGTCCAAAATGTTAAAAAATTAAATATTTGAAAAATGGTATTAAGTAATGCAAAGTATACATGATGTGAACATGCACGGTACATCATTATTAGACTTACCATCAATCAGCTGACTGACTCTCTCACACACGTGCGAGCATTGTGCCTGCCCTGTCAACTGAGCGGTCCTAGCGCCCTTCAAATACAGCACACAAACACACAGGCACGCAGCCAGACATTTATATGTGACACACACACACACACACACACACACACACACACACACACACACACACACACACACACACACACACACACACACACACACACACACACACACACACACACACACACACACACACACACACACACACACACACACACACACCAACACGTTCTCACTCTCATCCCGTCACATATTGACGGACGGTCAGGGCCCCTCCCCGTTGCTATATTACGTACAGGGTACCCCTTTCCCGTCATTTTCTACGGGCAGGGCGTCCCATAGACCTTCATTGCGGACACAGCGGACCCCTTGCCCGTCAAGCTTCTACGGGCAGGGCGTCCCATAGACCTTCATAATGCCTATTTTAAGGTTCATTTGGCCATTAAAATGCGTTTTGATCTCATTTTATGCGAGTAATGAGTTTTTATTTCGGATTATTTGTGCAGTACATGTACATGATGTTTAGTTTGCTAGTTGTGACGAAGATTACTTCATGAATGTGTACACATTCATGGTTGCTAAGGTGGTTTCTATGGACGCTGCAACAGCTCCCAGACCACGTGATCAACAACAATGGCTGTCCTTCGTGTTATTCTCGGTGGAAAAATGCCTATTTTAAGGTTAATTTGGCCGTTAAAATGCGTTTTGATGTCATTGCGAGTAATGAGTTTTTATTTCTGATTAGTTGTGCAGTACATGTACATGATGTTTAGTTTGCTAGTTATGACGAAGATTACCTTACGTCTGTGAGGAGAATACACGGGGCTCAGAGCTTCGTATTTTTAAAATCTTTTTTTCCTTCTAATTTGTTATTCTTTTCAAAATAACACACTGTTATTTACTCACCAATAACACACAATTATCCTTGCTTTTATTTATTGGTTTAATTCCATAATCTCGGTCTTTTTTGGTGTTCGTCAGGAACTGAATTTCAAAATAAAAATAACCGGAAACAGATGTAGGCCTATAAGGGACAGTTCGAGCATCATTGCGATTGTCAAAATGTTTGAGTTTAGGGTGGCCGAAGACACTACACTACCCAGAATCCCCAGCTATCGTTGAGGACTACAGTCCCCGTGATTACTCTTCTAGGTCTGGGATTGGATGTTGGAGTGGCAGTGCGCCAAGGTTACAGCGTCAAACAGCTGTGTGAAATGGAACGAAACCACGCCAGACTATCCAAAACTGGAATCGAACGCCCCCCCAGAACTACACACTACACTATTGTGTTTCGCAAAATGTTCTATGGGACGTCTCTACTGAACTTTTTCGTTTTCCCACAATTAGAAGTTGCCAGTATTAAACACATTGGTGTTATCAAATGTAAAACATATAATTAATAAATGGATAAAAATCGCTGTCCATAATGCGCAGCATCAATATATAGCATTAATATACCCACATGAAAGCTCATTTATACTTTGTAATTCTACTCCACTACAATTCAGAGGTTAACCTGGTATTTTTACTCCACTGCATTTATTTGAGTTACTTTGCAGATTCTGATTAATGATGTGAAATATAAACAACCCTTAAATCAGACTTTAGTTACACCTGAGTAAAATTCAGATAAGGTGATTGTCAAGTGCCAACAATCAGGAGAGATATTTGATACTTGTGCTTGAGAAGACTAAACATGTATCTGCAATTGACATTAATGGAAACGAGTAATAAAGTATATTAATTACTCGTTATTCTCTACTAATAGTTAATTAAAGACTATATATTATGGCTATTTTGCACATCCCTTTCAAGATTTCAAGATTTTAAAGGTGTATTGACATATCATTTACACAACTTACGGTGTAGTTATGAAATGAATGAAAAACTTGGGTCACAGGTCCCTCAACAGTGCAGTACAAGACATCTATCAATATGTGTGTACCTCCACCATTAAACTGTCATATTCTGCACATTTCTTATTCTATCTACATACATAAGAGTATAATCCATATGTATAATATCAGTTAAAATAAGTGCTTCAACATAGTTAACATTGCAGGAAAGCAATATATTAGACGTTAAGTACTTTGTATTTATCTGTAGATAGATACCCCCAACGTTTTTTTCTTATTTAAAAGAAGACCGTAATCTGTTATTTAATGTTTAAATAAAGGTTAATTCGTTTTTCTGTTTTGCACCTCCTCCTATTAATATATTTGTACATCCTGCACTAAACTGTTTTATTGAAGAGATCACTTATAGTATCTTCTTGATTTTTTATATTCTATATTTCTATCACAGACCTTCTACTTCCCCCCTATGAAAGTATATGTACTCTTAATATTTTTTTAATCAAATATAACACATAAAAACAATAATTCAATAACGTGCTTTAACCACTAGGCACACAAGGTACACACAGACACTTATGTACAACATCTGAAGATGTGTAGTTGTATTCATGCTTTCACATAATTTTACAGCATATTGCTATACTATTTCAGAATCAGTATTTACATTCTTACATTCAAAATGCAATCCAATTCAAATCAGTAATATCTTTAAAAACTACAGTCCTTTTTTATCAGCTGTGCACCGTTATGGTGTAAATATAACCTATCTATGAATTACATCAAATGTAAAAGTCAGCCGAATTAGTGTTGATACTGCAAGGAGACGTATTGTGTGAAGAGAAATTGAGAAGTTTTTTAATTGTTGATATATTTATGATCCACGTCAAGTATTCAGTTTCGGCGGCATTTCTTCAGTTTTTCCATAGGTCTTATCATCAGGGCGCTATAAATAAAGAACTACGGCAGATCTGTAATATTTAATGCAGCCGAACCGTGTATTACAATGCCGTTATGTGATGACTTTCAAAGAGAAAAGCAAGAGCACTCGGAATTAAGTATTATTTTAGTCTTTTCAAATGTTTTCCGGATTTCATATAATATAAACACCAAATCCCAGCATGCATTGCGGCTAAAACATCCAATCAGCGTAGCTGAGAATCTTGGGTAATCGCTCGAAATGCCCACGTCTGTTTCCGGTTATTTTTATTTTGAAATTCAGTTCCTGACGAACGCCAAAAAAGACCGAGATTATGGAATTAAACCAATAAATAAAAGCAAGGATAATTGTATGTTATTGGTGAGTAAATAACAGTGTGTTATTTTGAAAAGAATAACAAATTAGAAGGAAAAATAGATTTTAAAAATACGAGGCTCTGAGCCCCATGCATTTTCCTCACAGACGTAAGGTAATCTTCGTCATAACTAGCAAACTAAACATCATGTACATGTACTGCACAACTAATCAGAAATAAAAACTCATTACTCGCATACAATGACATCAAAACGCATTTTAACGGCCAAATTAACCTTAAAATAGGCATTTTTCCACCGAGAATAACACGAAGGACAGCCATTGTTGTTGATCACGTGGTCTGGGAGCTGTTGCAGCGTCCATAGCAACCACCTTAGCAACCATGAATGTGTACACATTCATGAAGTAATCTTCGTCATAACTAGCAAACTAAACATCATGTACATGTACTGCACAAATAATCCGAAATAAAAACTCATTACTCGCATAAAATGAGATCAAAACGCATTTTAATGGCCAAATGAACCTTAAAATAGGCATTATGAAGGTCCATGGGACGCCCTGCCCGTAGAAGCCTGACGGGCAAGGGGTCCGCTGTGTCCGCAATGAAGGTCTATGGGACGCCCTGCCCGTAGAAAATGACGGGAAAGGGGTACCCTGTACGTAATATAGCGACGGGGAGGGGCCCTGACCGTCCGTCAATATGTGACGGGATGGGAGTGAGAACGTGTTACACACACACACACACACACACACACACACACACACACACACACACACACACACACACACACACACACACACACACACACACACACACACACACACACACACACACACACACACACACACACACACACACACACACACACACACACACACACACACACACACACACGTTACGGGAACCTCTCCCTTTCTAGGGCTGTATGATACAATGTATCATACCTTCTCACAGGTGCAAGCTCGAGAAACACAAACCTCTCACTTTCTCGCGGGAGAAGGGAGGGAGAGGCCCCAGAGGGAGAGGAGGGAGAGGCCCCTGAGATAGAAGCCCCTGAGGGAGAGGAGCCTGAGTTGACATTCCACAATTTTGCATTGCCAACTATGTGCGTGAATACGCGTGAGCACACACACACACACACACACACACACACACACACACACACACACACACACACACACACACACACACACACACACACACACACACACACACACACACACACACACACACAAGCTATTGGAATGAATGGTGAAAAAACGTAGGGATCTTACATTATCAGCCCGTTTTTGTAGAAATACTACGTCCCAAGTTGTGGACCAACGTAGTTATTACACGTTTTTTTGTGAGACTGGGTTGGACGTACTGTATATTTCTATCCTGCGAATATGCTTACTATTTTTTAAATGTTTTTAAATATTTTTACACACTTTATTTTATTATTACTAATCAAAACTTTATATCTTCCATCTTATTTTATTACTAATTTTATTCTGGCATATAATTAGTATAATTCTGATTATTTCTGCTTCTGAACGAACAACTTTGAAGACAGTCATACAAGGGGATTCGAAGACGCAGGGAATTAACCGTTTAAGGATGCTTCTCTGACATTGAGAAACAATTTTTGTCTCTAATTAATATCAAATGTAATGTTTTTTTTCAGGTCTCAATCTCCAGGAAGCCAATGCTCTATGTGATCAATTTAATCATCCCACTATTCTTTTTTCTGGTCCTGGATTTGGTCTCATTCTCCATCAGTGAGGCCAGAGGTGAAAAGCTGAGCTTCAAAGTGACGATACTCCTGTCCATCTCCGTCATGCTGTTGATTCTTCAGGATATTTTGCCCTCCACTGAAGCAAACGTGCCAATGATCTGTGAGCTGCTACACAGAACTCAAACACTCAACTCAACTCACTTTAGATATTGGAATTTATTAAATGTTGTATATGGAAGTTGCCCAGTAAAAAACCATCCTGTAGAAAACGAATCCTATAATATTAGTCTTCATCATTCTGAAACCATGATACATGTAATGTTGAGGATGGCTATTTTCACTCCAGAAAGAGACAACAATTGTCTGGTGGTTTAACAATATTTGGACTAAACACCATTTCCTAACTTGAAAGTGATTTTGCTTTGCTATCCTGAAAAAGAGTTTAGAGTATTAAGTTTTAATCACAAATCTGAATAAAAATGGACCCCCAAGAATATATAGGCTTGGTTGGGTGTGTTCACTCGTAAAGGTCAGACATTTTAAACAAAAATCTACTTATGGGAATGTTGTGGAATTCTTAGTTATACAGTGGAACCTAGCCAAATGAACTGGGTGGCTTCCAACGCAGGGACGATAGTTTGTGGAGGAAGTATTAGCTTAGCTAGTTTGCTTGCTAGCTAGCCAATATCACTAGAAAACAACGGAGCTGCTGACCGTTTCCCTACTGGCGTAGAAATCTTCTATCGACGGGGAGCAGAGGTGGGAGAAGTAATCAGATCTTGTACTTGAGTAAAAGTAGAAGTACCACAGTGTAGGAATACTCTGTTACAATTAAAATACCTGCATTCAAACATGTACAAGTAAAAGTACAAAAGTATTAGCATTAAAATAGACTTAAAGAACCAAAAGTAAAAGTAGTCATTGTGCAGATTGGTCCATTTCAGAATAATATATATGATATGTTTTATAATTATTGATCATTAAAGTGTTATCAAAGCTGGTAAAGGTGCAGCTAGTTTGAATGACTTTGTATACTGCATGGTAGCTTGTGAATTTACTCCAGGTGTGACTCAAGTCCTTTTTAAGTGTTGTTTATATTTCACATTATTAATCAAAATCTGTGAAGTAACTAAAGGTATTAAATAAATGTAGTGGAGTAAAAGTACACGATTTACCTCTGAATTGTAGTGGAGTAGAAGTACAAAGTAGCATACAATGGAAACACTCAGGTAAAGTACAAGTATCTCAAAGTTTTACTTAAGTACAGTACTTGAGTATCCACCCCCTGTGCTCTGCCCCTGCTTATTCCTGGCATGAACAACATTAGACTGACCAGAAATGTTTCTGCCCCTTTTTTATAGCCCAATACTGCCTTTTCATCTTCGCCTTTGTGGGGTTGAGCGTCCTGGAGGCCATGCTGGTGGGATACCTATACGACCTGGATGGTTGCTGCTGCTGTAAGACGGCTCAAAGCCCTGCTGACGCACAAGAGGATATTCAGTTGGAAGTTGACAATCAGAAAGGTAAGGTCTCTGCCAACTAATAGTTGAAGATGAACAATAAAAAAAAAAACACTGAATGCAATACATTCAGATAATTACTCACATCAACTAAAAGAAAACTTTATTTTTGCTTAATTTAGGAAATACACCAGAATAAGAATCATTTTGTTATTAATAATAATAATTTAATTAACTTTTCCGTTTGTTACTCTTGCACTTTTAATTTTTTCCGCTGCAAAAGTGCAAGATTAGGGGTTGCTGTACAGAGGTAAAGCCCCCTCAGGCAAATGTGTGTTTATTAAGACGATCACCTTGACTATAAGTACCAATTTCAGCATTTGGTAAATGTTTGAATTTATATCTTTAGGTTAAGCAATTTTCTACTAAACCATTTTTCATTGGATACAATTATTGCATTTGTTTAAGTAACATGCATATTTCAGTCTGAACCTTGAAGGTATTGAGGCTTGATGCACTGCCCTATTAATTTCTATTTAGAATGTACTGTAAGTGGATAAAGTCAGGTTCAAAATCCTTTTTTACTGATATATTAGGTATTTATAGAGAATTTGCCAGAGTTTCTATCAACACCTCTTTCACGTATTCATCTAGAACCCAACATGGTTTCTTATGAGGCTCCTAAAGTTCTGACGTGTTGCACAACCCCAAATAAATCATTTATTTTTTCCCTCTATATCATAACTCACTCTGTTGAATTATCATTTTGACACAGAGCCTGCTGGAGCTGAAGGGATCCCTGACAAAAGTTCCCTTCCTCTGGATGGGCCTGTTGATGGCGACCTGCTGAAACTGATCCTGCAGGAAGTGAAAGCAGCTCGACAGGAAGTTGAAGAACACAAAGACCAGAGAAAGACCGGACGCTACAGAAGAGCGGCTGTAATCATAGACCGTGTCTTCTTTTTCTTCTATTTTTTAGCCACTGGTCTTTTTGTCGCATTCATGAATACATTTTGGGTTTCAAATATATACAACAAATAGTAATAATTAGATGATGTGTGTATGATCTGCCAGCGTGTCCTCTTAAATCTGACTGTGATGTTATTTTTTAAACAACTAAACAGAATATAAAGAGATCCTAATGATCTTTAAATAGTTATTGGTTGAATTATGGATCATGCATGACCTGTGAACTTGTGGTACTTTTGTAAATGAATGCCAATGAGACACATTTTGCTGGCATGTGAACTTTTATAGTGTATTTAGTTACACTTTTCTATCACAGTATACGTAATATCCTAGTACCTAATTTTTCGAAGTATATTAAGTTATATTAAGTAGAGTAAACTAGTAGCTTCCCCTACACTGATTATGAATTATATTATGATATTATATATATAATTATATTTTTGTGGATCAACATTTGTGTTGAAAATGTTTCTTCTCGGTATCTATACTGAATGTGAGACAAGAAAAAAGAAAGAGAGAAAGCAATCGATTTAACATACAACATATATCTTAAAACTATTAACAAAGCTTGTTTGTCTTATTTGTACTGATTAAAAAAAAATAAGATTGTTTAAACTCTTTAAAAAAAAAGTTTCCCCTATGACATGTTGTCAAAGTAGCAAGTGGCATAAAAAGAAAAGACACAAGTTAAATTACGTTTTTATTTAGTTTAACAAAATGTAGTAGGGCCTACTAGAACTAAATTATATTTAAAGCAGTTCTGAGACTGCCAAAACAAACAAAAAACTACTTTCACAACATATCAAAGGAAGCATACATGCGTCATATGACATGTCCTGTAAGGGGTGGGTCGTTTTGATAATGTTTGCAGCACGGAGGGGCGGGTTTGCTGAATTAACCAACGTGTCACAATTTTGACAACGGTAATAACACAATTTCACCTTTGTTATCAATTCATTTCAACCTATTTTATTGGAATGATTGCTCCAAGCACCATATAATGATGAAAATCAAAAGAAAAAAAGTATCTTGAAGTATAAATAGTTTATAGTATATATACTTATATATCGTTGTTTATCAAATGATTGTTGTTATTATTTGAATTATTATTATTAATATTATTATTATTATTACCATTATCAAACATATATATCAGTAAGACTGGATGGTGGCCTTTCATTTATCTGGCTAATAAAGACCTGGCTGATACATTATTGGATTTGAAAAATAATTAACTGATTATTAGATTGACTAACAGTGATATTCATTGTGTGACAGCACAACAAGACACAGGTGAGGGGGGGAGTAACAGACATGGGGAAAGGGAAACACTTTTCAAAATAAGAGCACATGTGCAATAGTACAAGGCCCGAAGCCATCTTCGTCACACACACACACACACACACGCACACGCACGCACGCACGCACGCACGCACGCACGCACGCACGCACGCACGCACGCACGCACGCACGCACGCACACACACACACACACACACACACACACACACACACACACACACACACACACACACACACACACACACACACACGACATAGACGCCAGCTATTGGAATGAATGGTGAAAAAACGTAGGGATCTTACATTATCAGCCCGTTTTTGTAGAAATACTACGTCCCAAGTTGTAGCCTATATAAGTATACTAAGTACTAATAAATAAATAATAAATAAATAAACGAACACAATGAACACTTGGTTCTGCAGTATTTTGTGAAATCTGTGATTGCGTGTGTGGGTGTGTCCCTCTATCACACAATGCATTTCACTGTTAGTCAATCTAACAGTCAATCTAACAATCAGTTAATTATTTTCAAATCCAATATCCAAAGTATCAGCCAGGTCTTTCTTAGTCAGATAATTGAAAGGCCTACCATCCAGTCTTACTGATATGTTTAATAATGGTAATAATAATAATAATTCAAACATAATAACAACAATCATTTTGATAAACAACGTCTAAAACACACATCAGTAAATATTAACATTATTAAATATTGTTTGACCATTATCAACATGTTTTAAAGGGTCTTTATTGACGTGTCCAAAATCTCAAATTTCAAAAGCACATTGTACGAGCCGAGGTGATAATGTATTTTTCAAAATTCACACAACAAACAATTAAAACCTCTTTGAGAAGCTGAACACCAACTAAATGAAAATATCACGAGAAGTTTTTATTTTGAAAGCCAGTAGTCTACCGGAAGTGCCAGTTTGTGTCGGAGGTAGCTTTACGTCTGTTAATCAGGTCAGCTGGTTTAGTTTGGTGCTTCAGTTAGCTGAGTTGAAGAGCCTTGCTAGCGTATTTGGGTAGAGTTTTTCTCCAAACTATGGTTCATACTGACATCCTTTTGACCTTTTAACAACGCCACAGCTCATGTTAGCTCAGTGGGTAAGCTCTGCGTTCATTCAGCTAGAGATCCACATGAGCTTGGAGCATCCTGCTAGCCTAGAAAGATTAGCAATATATTCTGTGCAGAAGGAAGGTGAGAAGTGTTTACTTTTGTTTTTCTCTGCTAGTCTTTTTCTTTTAATATTTGCATTTTACAACACGTACACATGTTTTATACATGTGTATTTTCTGTGATAGCCAACGTTATTTTAACCTTTGCTGCTAGCTGGGATGCTAGCAGCTCAACAGTAACTTGAAACATATTTGTACAACTTTAGCTTTTGCAAGTGGTCTTTATCTCGGAACATAGATACATTATACACTGTCCTAAATAAATGTAGGCATACATTTTTGCATTTTGCATTCACAATACCTGTCATAGAACTTCACATTAGAAGTTTCTCTGTAGAAATGTGGTAAAAGAAATACATTTTTAATAAAAACAGGATCTGCTTTGTGAATCATATGTATGCCGAATGGAAAAGTATTACTTAACGTTTAAGAAATGTGTTGAATCATGTTTAGTAAATGCGCCTTTGTTTTGCAAATGTTAATATTAACACTAAATGGCAAGATATGCGAGTGGAGTTCGTTTTGCATGCGAGATACTGAACAACAACTTTTCTCCTCATTATTTTATTCGCAATAGACCTTGTACTTTCCTTAACTATGGTAATGCCCTTAAGTAAGTATAAATGTTGATCTTGAAAGAGAGGAAGAAGTATTTGGTTTCAGCTTCCTGGATGTTGTTTTTCCTTCAGGTGAACACCAGGGTCATCAACCATGCCAGGTGGAATTACAGAGAGTGGGGAACCCTACTCCCCATTTGTGAGTAGTATACATGTATAATGAGTTTAATTCCTGTTTTACTTCTGTATTTATTTAAGTTCAGAGAGTGTTTCACTATTTGTATATGTTGAGTTAGAGCACAGTACACACTGCAGTGGATGCATGATTGAATGCTAAGTCCACCTTACTGAGGTTCTTTAAAAGTCTTATTTTACTTTGAAATAAGATGTAAGAAGTTAAAGTGTTCTTCTCGGTTTACTTGCAGAGGCTTCAACTTTTACTCCGTGTTTTATTGAGCCACTTAAATTGACTGATCAATATGTTCAAACACTAAAGACGGAGAAGGACATTTTCCTGAAGAACCATTCTTCGTGTCATTAAAAGAGTAATGTCATTGTGAGTGGGGATGGTGCGTATGGAAGTGCAGTAAAGAGGAAGCTAAATTGCTTACACATCCTTCTTGTTATACACAGCAGGCTTCTTTATGGTCTGGTCTCCGTTTTTACGAAGTCCCTTACTGCTTACGTCAGCATAACTTACCACAAACATTAAGTTCTGCCGGTCAAATATTTTTTTCCAGGGAGCTTAAGCTTTAAATCATTAAAAGTTAAAATAATGATTTTAATTCTATTTAATCTTTATTTAACCAGATAAAAAAGCATTGAGATAAAATCTCATTTTCAATGCTGACCTGGCCAAGAACTACCAGATAGGAGGAAGTGCTGCTTCCTTAAACTTATCTTGCCCACCTGCATTCCTTGGCAATAGTTGATTATTTATCTAACAAGGCACTCAACTACTCCTCATACAACAGAGCTTTACATTTTGTATTTAGGCAAAAGGCCATTAAAGGGGCCCGGTTATACTCATGTTCAGGTTTAGATTTGTATGTTTTGCCTCTACTGTGACACGTTTACAATGCGTTAATCTTCAAAAAGGTCTTTTTATTTTTCTCATACTGTCAAGTGTGTGGGAGAAAGAGTCTCTCTCAAACTTTGGGATTTTAGCCTTTGCAGACCATTTACATGCACAAAAACATATAGAACACACAATAGGAA
This sequence comes from Pseudochaenichthys georgianus, assembly GCF_902827115.2. Lineage (NCBI taxonomy): Eukaryota > Metazoa > Chordata > Actinopteri > Perciformes > Channichthyidae > Pseudochaenichthys > Pseudochaenichthys georgianus. Next base: position 7,650,745 of record NC_047510.2, read on the forward strand.
AGGGAAACCCTAAAAAGTATAATGGGGCCTCTTCAAATATGCAATAGGAAATGAAAGGTCTGCGAACATATTCCACTTGTCTTTACACCTCTTATCTGTCTTCTCCAGGTGGGGCTGGTCTATATGTTCAATCTGATTGTAGGGACCGGAGCTCTGACGATGCCCAAAGTCTTCGCCTCAGCCGGTTGGGTGGTTAGCATATCACTCCTCTCCTTTTTAGGATTTATGAGGTGAGTTCTGTTCTGCACATCAACCTGCTTTTCATTTCCCACATGCACCACCTCTCGCCCGTCCTTTGGGCAACAACAGAGACATTTTACACATGGAGCTGAAGGCTGAAACGTTTTACATTACATCTGATTCCATTAAGTTGGTGCTTTTATCCAAAGCAACTTACAGACTCAGAACAACAAGACAAATGCAAATATATATATATGCAGATATTGTTCCATTTAAGTGCTGGTTATTTTTTTGGGGGGGGGGGTTGGGTTTAATGGCCATATCTTTCACTAATGTCTGCTTTTTTCTTAGTATGTAAACAACACGCATGTTTGTTTTAAACATGCAGAAGTATTCATATTTTTGTTAGTACTACAACACCACTATACACTAATATACACAGTAATATACAGCAATAATAATAATACAGTAATATACACTTTCTTACATATTGCTTGCTGTTATCTGTGTTGTACAATGTGTTAATTTCACTTGAAATAGAGAACCGCAGTGACGCGTCCTAACACCCGGAAGTAAACTTCTTCCGGTTCCTTCGTGAAAAAGCAATGCAATTTCTCCATAGGATTTTGGAAAATAGCTGGAAATAAGGTCTGTGGTTGACACACATTTAAGAGAGGGATCACGTTTTGTTCAGCCGGATAATCTCCACATGTCTACCCTACTTTTATAATTTTGGAATCATAAATCTAGTCGCGAAATGCTAACGTTATGCTATAAACGAACTACAAACCAGTACAGCAGCAGGGTCGCACGACTTCAACGTCACGTCAACTTAAGATCGTTTCAACTGACTTGCACTGAAACTGCACTTTGAACACTTTAAATATATTAACATTTTAAACTGTATACCAAGTTTATCTAGGCCCTTTTTGGTTTATGTATACATGTCACACTGGGAAACGATATTTCTGGATGTATAACACATGTAGAATTTTTGACAATAATGCTGACTTTCACTTTCGCGCGCTTGCATATTTTAACAAAGCTTTTCATTTTAGCCACACTGAATTTAACTAGAAGTCATGGCTGTGTCAATTACCAGTCTGATATCGTTTTACAAAGATGACAAGAAGAGTGTAGATGGAAGAGAGAACCACTACAAGTCAGGACACGTAAAACAGTGCAGCCTAGATGAAGGTGTGCTTACCGGTGTTGTCAGGGCTAGCATGAGGGACAAGGTTTATAGTGTCGGTGAGTAGTGATAGCAAGAGTACCGTTAACCTAGAGTTAATTTATTCACATTGATTCCCATCAACAAATCCATTTGATGTGTCACATGAAATCTTTATTAGGCAAGGCAAGTTTATTTATATAGCACTTTTCAACACAAGGCAATTAAAAGTGCTTTACAAAAATGAAAGACATTAAGAAATGGCATTTAAACTCAGTCATTAAAAAGAAACGCTAATAAAATAAACATTAAAAGAAAAAATACATGGATAAAAGTTACAGTGCAGTTTAAGATATGAATAGTTCAATTAAAAGCAGCGGCAAAAAGAAAAGTCTTTAGTCTGGATTTAAAAGTAGTCAGAGTTGCAGCGGACCTGCAGGTTTCTGGGAGTTTGTTCCAGATATTTGGAGCATAATAACTGAACGCTGCTTCTCCATGTTTAGTTCTGACTCTGGGGACAGGAAGCTGACCAGTCCCTGAAGACCTGAGAGATCTGGATGGTTCATAATTTAGCAGGAGGTCATAAATGTATTTTGGTCCTAAACCATTCAAAGCTTTATAAACCAGCAGCAGTATTTTGAAATATATTCTTTGACACACAGGAAGCCAGTGTAAAGACTTCAGAACTGGAGTGATGTGATCCACTTTCTTAGTGTCAGTGAGGACTCGAGCAGCGGCGTTCTGAATCAGCTGCAGCTTCCTAATAGATTTTTTTAGTGAGACCTGTGAAGACACCATTACAGCAGTCCAGTCTACTGAAGATAAAAGTATGGACACATTTTTCCAAATCCTGCTGTGACATCAGTCTTTTAATCCTAGATATGTTCTTAAGGTGATAGTAGGCTGATTTAGTAACGGTTTTAATGTGACTGTTGAAACTCAGGTCAGAGTCCATGACTACACATAGATTTCTGGCTTTATCTGTTGTTTTGAACATCGCAGACTGAAGCTCAGCGCTCACTTTTATACGTTCTGCCTTGGCTCCAAAAACCATTACCTCAGTTTTATCTTTGTTTAATTGGAGAAAGTTCTGACACATCCAGTCATTGATGTGTTCAATGCACTTACTCAGTGTTTGAATTGGAGCATAGTCTCCTGGTAAAATGGTTACGTAAATGTGTGTCATCCGCATAGCTATGGTAACTTATTTTGTTGTTCTTCATTATCTGAGCCAGTGGTAGCATGTAGATGTTAAAGAGAAGAGGCCCCAAGATTACAAATATTACACACCAGAAAACACAGAAATATCCATGAAATAAACATACAGTAGGCTATAAACAATTAAAGGGATAATTGGGAAGGCATTACAAATGTAATTAAATAATAAAACAATCCCACCACCACAGGTATCTACAGGAGAAGAGGGAATTCTCTCCACAAAATGTGAGCTGCATTAGCCATCTTTGCCATCCACAATTTCAGCTGCACTGACACTGTCAGTGGAAGAAGCCAAAGGCAGCTAAACGTACGCATTCAGTGGAGGAGCTATTTCCTCCAACCAGGGCTCTCGACTAACCTTTTCCCCCATCCTCCCGGAACCGTCCCGAAATACAATCTAAGCCGTCCCGAAATTAATGTGGACCGTCCCGAATTTAAAATGTTAGTTTTTCTACATTATCATTAGTTAAAATCATTCAAAGTGACCTTTAACATAAATAAAATGTATACAAAATCATACAAATCATTAGATGATAATTCATCAACCTTTTTATTTGAGTAAATCATTCAATCACATAAACAAAGGCCAAATATATTTAAACAAACATACAAACGAGAAAATTACTCTAATATTGAATCCAATCAAGTCCCATCCAATTGACACAAAAATCCAACACTGTCCTGAAGACAGAACCCAGAGTAACCACTAACCAGGATGACAGTCTGTCAGTCAGGAGACCTTTACAAACTGCCCCGCCCCCTCGCACACAGACGGGACAGAGAGATCTCATCTGGATTGGAAAGCTCGAAAATACATCATAGACGCATGTTGTAGTCTTATTGCATATTAGAAACGGAGTTGGTGAAACTAAAACTGCGATATGTGTATGTAGCAATAATACATTTTTTAAATGTCTCCAGTACCGATAAAAAGTCTGATAACGTCGGAGCTTAACGTTACCGCTGTCTTTAATAATTCCGGCCCGGTGCCCGTTTAATACCGGGGCTCGGTACCCATCCCTATATGGGGAGAGGCGCAGCATATTGCTAAGGACTAAATACGATGGAGGGTTCTCTTCTCAGCCTTATTACCCATAGGGGATGAAGAGGAGTAAGTAAATAAAGAGGCCGGCGCTCCAGGGTCTGGTTCTGCCGTGCGTTTTTGTGATGGAACGGTAAAACATTTCAGAATTCCTCCACGGGATGCCATTGTACATCACTCAACCCGTGAAATACGCACACTCAGTACATAGCTAGACACGCGGATTTGCGGGCCAGGAATTCGCGGGCACAGCCAGCGGCACAGCTGTAGCTACATGTATGTATTTCGCGGGTTTCTAAATGTTTTGTGCATGTGTGTTTATGTTGACAAGGAGGTTTAATAACTGTGCTACACAAAACGTGCCGTCGGTTTCATTTTCATCGCCGTTTGTAGTAGAGTTAGCAGGGTATTTTTTATTTTAACTCTTGTCCCAAATTCGTCCCAAAATTATTTTTTATCCTCCCCGATAGTGCTGCACGATTCTTGCTCAAATGTGAATCACGATTTTCCTCCATAAGAATTGAGATCACGATTCTCATCGTTTCAATGAAAATATGTATTGCACTCTTACTCTTAGACGTCACGTGAGTACAATGAATTTAAACAGACAACATTTGTCTCTCTTGTAACAAAAACATAACTTTGTCTTTAGTCTGTAGTTGCTGAATACTGAACAAACATTACTACATTCAAAATGTGGCACCTGGAGCCAACTATTGTGGCTTTAAACAGACACCATCAACATCAAAGTGCTGGACTTAAATCCAAGTCTCAGTTTCTTGTAGCAAAAACATAGAGTAACTAAAATGAATTTGACAGCCAACTACTGTGGCTTTAAACAAAGTGCTTGACTTAAACTCAAGTCTCTCTGGTAACAAAACATACAGTAACTAAAATAAAGATATTGCTGCTGCCTGAGTGCTGAACATAAAAAATAGAATTTTTGCAGCTTTATAATAACAAAATGTAAACTTTGCAGTAGCACCTGTCCACAGTGACAGGACACCCAACTACTGTACAACAACACCAACCTGTTTGTTACAGGGAGGAATGCACTTCAGTTACTCAGAATACCTCACCACAGTGCTGAATATAAAAACAAAACAGTCACAGCTTTAGAATAATAATAAAAAAAAGCCTAGCCGGCTAGCACCCAGTTCAACTACTGCACTTAAAGGTTCTTGTACTGAAAAAAACATAAACTTAAACAAAGTGCTAGACTCCACTGAGTAGTAATGTCACTGAATCAAAAGGATTAACTTAAATACTGCAGTCAGTACTGAATATAAAAACGGAACAGAACATAAAGTTACAGCTTCAGAATAAATGTAAATAAAGCCTAGCTGCCTAGCTACTAGCACAGTCCATCTACTTTTTTCGGCACAAGCACAACTTCCCTCTCGCCAGAGTCGCCACCGGGATTTTCATCGGTGTTGTTGTCATTGTCCTCGACCTCCTGGTCACTCATTTCTGTGTCACTCATTTCTGTTTTTCCTGTACTACTAGTCACTCTCGTCACTCTTTGCTAATCAGTGCTAATGCTAACGCTTCTGTAAACATACTGCCGGTGTTGTGCCGTAGATTGAAGCCTTGCCGTAGATTGAAGCCCTGTTCGCGGGGACGCGCAAACGTGACGTCATCGCCTGTATTGAGCGTTCGTCTAGTTTAATAATCTTTTCTCTCTCTTTTGAATGATATATTTCCCATCAGATTAAACAGCAAACGGCTGAATAAATAATGTGCATACAATTGCGAGGAGGGTCGTTTTAAGGACACTTTTCAGATAGACAGTCACAACTTCACCAAAATCACACCGGTGTTGCATGTTCCCCTCTAGTTTATGCTCACAAAAGCATTTCACTCTGGGCCGAGCAGGTACAAAAATAAAGAGGGGCTTCCATATCCGGCAGTGCAGTTGCTAGAGCTGCCGGATTTTGAAGCGCCCCCTGTAATTTTGGCCAGGATAGTCACAGACTCACCAAGATCACACTGGTGTTTGCTGTCCCCCTCTAGTTTGTGCTCACAAAAGCATTTTACTCTGGGCCCTGCAGGTGAAAAACTAAAGAGGGGCTTCCAAATCCGGCAGCACCAACACCTGATCTGCCGGATTTGGAAGCCCCTCTTTAGTTTTTGACTTGCTGGGCGCAGAGTGAAATGCTTTGGTGAGCACAAACTAGAGGGGAACAGCCAGCACCAGTGTGATTTTGGTGAAGTTGTGACTATCCTGGACAAAGATATAGGGGGGGTTCCAAATCTGGCAGGAGAAATACCTGCTCTGAACATGTTATGTGAGAACAGTGCAGATCTTCCCTATTGACACCAGGATTAACCTAGTCTAAAATAAGGAACATTAATAGTGTGATAGAAAATTATATGTAATGTAATAGAGGCACAGATATAAGATCAATAATACACTTTATTTTAGGGCACCTTTCAAAGCATTCAATGTCACTTTAAAATACAATTAAAAAAAATAGTTGCATTACAATACAAACATGTGTTGAGTAGTAATATATAAAAATGATATTCAAAGGAGCAATTCAAGTGAGTGAAGCCAGTTTGAACACATTATCTTTTAGGCTTGATTGAAAATAACAGTGTCTGACATGATCATGTGATATCATTACTGTTATATCATTGCTTACTATTCGTGGTTATCAGACACTTAAACAACAGAGAAGGTTTAAAAAATAGGACTATTGACAAATCACATATTATCCTGTCATTGTCTGTTCTGTAGGAAGGAGGAATATAACAGAGTGGGACTATACACTCAAAAACGTAAGTTTATTCCAATACGAAGATTGTGACAGATCTGAAAAACGTGTCCTTAAAACGAGCCTCCTCGCAATTGTATGCACATTATTTATTCAGCCGTTTGCTGTTTAATCTGATATATCATTCAAAAGAGAGAAAAAAGCTTTGAAAAGGGTGAAAAAAGCTTCGAAAACGGCGAACGCTCAAAACAGGCGATGACGTCACCTTTGCGCGTCCCCGCGAACAGGGCTTCAACCCACGGCAAGGCTTCAACCTACGGCATAACACCGGCTCCTGCCCTCACGTGCTGCAGTCAGTGAGTGTTGCCAGGTATACTTATTATAAGCCACATTGGGCTTATCTTTCTGTGAAGTTGCTTGGTAGTAAGTAATAATGGTTGTGAGCTTGTACTGTAGATGGGTTATTTTCAAATAGCCGACCCGACATATATAGGTTTAAAGTGCTCATGTTCTTTTGCGCTTGTTTTCATAGACCTGGTTGCTTATTCCTTCCGCAAAAACGGGCAACACGAGTGGCTGCAGCGTTAACACTGCATGAGAGGAGGAGAGACAGACAGAACACTACCATTTGGATGCGAGCATGGTACTTTAATGTTAAATGTATAGAGTATATTTGCTTTACATCGTTTAAGTATGATTGACATTGCAAGTTGGTATTATTCAGAAGCAAAATAATAATAAAAAAAAAAAAAAGAAATCCAAAAAAAAATCAGCTTGACATCATAGGATCGCCGTAATTTAGAAATGAGATCGCATAGGTGTCTGAATCGAGATCACGATCCTTTTTCGATTAATCGTGCAGCACTACTCCCAGACACTATTTTTGTTCGGCCCCGGGACGACAGGACGTCCTTAAGCTCGAGCCCTGCCTCCAACCAATAAGTCATTCAACCCGCTGACAAGAGAGCCCACCTCCGAAAATCGTGACTGGCTGAGGGACAGACTCTGGGGCAGGTTCTTGGCTTCTCTCCCCCGAGCCAGAAGAGGAACACTCCAGCTTGGAAACACTTACTGTTCCTGAAATTATCAAATCTGTTGGGCATCAGGGACCTGAGGCAATTGTGGCAAGCATGGCATTGTCTGAGGAACAGCAGAGGGCAATTCAGGTGGCTACCACTGGTCAGCGAACCAACCCAAACTGGCATTTGTTCAGGAAAGGAAGGTTGACTGCCAGCAACTTTGGAGCTGTCCTGAGGTCAAAGCGTGTGACTGCTGCCCTTAGTGCCAGGGTGCTAGGGCAACAACAGGCCCTTGATGGTGTTTTGTCTGTACAGTGGGGGACTATGAATGAATGTGAGGGCGTCAGGGCATTCACCACTGCAACCCAGATGCAGGTCCATGAGTCAGGTTTGTGGCTCTCCCAATCAGGAGTGTTGGGGGCATCTCCAGATGGTCTGGTAGGGTCTTCCGCTGTGCTGGAGGTAAAGTGTCCCTACGGAGCCAGGGAAATGACAATTAGTGAAGCATTGCAAATCAAGGGCTGCTGTGTCAGTAAGGAGGGAGAAACATTCAGCCTGCGTGAGGAGCATCCTTACTGGCACCAAGTGCAAGGTCAGCTTCACCTCACTGCAAGAAAGAAGAAGAAATTAAAAAATTGTGAATCATTTTTAATTTACATTTACTCGCCTTTGCAATGTTGTGGTTGTTGGAGTGTTAGGCTTCCTGTCAGCTCGTCTGTTGGGAAGATATCAAATATTAGTTTCATGGAAGTCACACCGTCACATATAAGAGCATTAAGACATACAGTACATAAGCTAAAACAAAACATCTAAAGATATAACCTTGCACTTTGTCTCGTGAACATTTTCACTATTTTGACATTTTTATAGATGAAAATTTAACTAAAGAAATAAAGGTAGATTAATCCATATTGAAAATAGGTGTCAGCTGCTACACTAATTATAATCGTTATATTTCTTAATTAAGATAAGATATTACTGTATTGATCCCAATTTGGGAAATGTTTGTGTTGCAGCAGCATAACAAGAAAAACAAAATATAAGTTATTATATATACAAAAGTATGTGGGGCATGTGGCGCAGTGGATAGAGCGTAGGTGTGGTCACAGGTTCAAACCCCACTGCGGTCAGCATGTCGTTGTGTCCCTGGGCAAGACACTTCACCCCAAATTGCTCATGTGGGGATTGTCCACAGTATTGAGTATGTAAGTCGCTTTGGATAAAAGCGTCTAACAAGTGACATATCATTATGTGAGGGATGGAATATTAAATTGAATTATATAAATGTAAAATGTACATATGATTTTACGTCCGAGAGAAGCTATGGAGCAGAGAGTTCTCTGCCAGCCAGAGGTGATTTGTTATTAGTTCAATATGTCAAACTGATTTCCCTGATTACAATCTTTAGTCACATGGTGAAACGTTATGCTGCTTGTACTAATTAGACTTATCATATAAGCCACACAGGTTTTAATAGGATGTATTCATTATCTTTACTTATGTTGCGGTCTTTTCAGCAGCGCCATCTCTTAAACGGCGATACAGTCGTACATCATTTACATTTCACCGTGACATGGACACAAATGTAACGTCAGCTTACCTCATGGCACGAATCCAGACTCTCCTTTTGAAAACATTGGCCGGGAAACGATAGAACGAGCACGTTTCATGCGAAGACCTGTGGCTGCTACCCTGAGCAAAGCAACAAACCATTGCGTAGCTAGTAGCGCTAGCTTTAGCTAACGTTAGCTAACGAATCGAACTGCCGAGTAAAATTGGAAAACACCGGTAATTAATTATTCTATAATTTGTAAAACTACGGTGTTAAAAATGACAATTTCAAAAATACATATTCTAATGGTCAGATATAGATATACAGATACTAAAGATAGGCAGGTACTTGCTTTCAAGCAGAACACGGGGGAAAACAAACTTAGCTGGAGTGTTTACGTGTTAGGCGTAATGACGTACAACGGCCTCGACAATTTCTGTAGTCCTATTCAGCCACATGGTAACAACCATCGTTTTCAGACACGTAAACTCTTAAAAAATCACCAGTGGGGTCACTGCTGATGTATTTAATGTCATAGAACAAAACGTGATTTATCTCTTAAATTTGTGTCAACCACAGACCTTATTTCGAGCTATTTTCCAAAACCCTATGGAGAAAATGCATTGCTTTTTGACGAAGGAACCGGAAGTGCTAAAAATGCTAACTTACTTCCGGGTTTTACGGCGCGTCACTGCGGTTCTCTATTCTTATTTTAAATTAAAACATTTTACATACTATATTCATCTGAATTCCTATTTAAGTCCAATCATGTTCGTGTTTCCAAGTAAAAAGTTTGGATTGCATTTTTTAAGAGTTATACTTACTGCATGATTTGGTCGGAAGGTAACAATCTGACACATAACATATGAAAAAAAAAAGGTTAAATATATTCAACTATTTCATGAACAGTAAGTAAGGTGCTTTTACTTAATGATTTTACAAACAATTTTAAATGGCAAAATAAAAGACATAATGTTAGTTAAAAGGCTAAATGAAAAGTCAATCTAGTATGTATTTAGACATTTGAGGTGTCTCACAAACAGTGAAATATTGATTGTGTTCAAATCAAATTTACAGATGTATCTTAAATTAAACGATGATGGTTTAAAAGGTAGATATTTTGAGCATCTTGTTAACCCTTTCTCCTCTCACCAGCTACATGACCACCACCTTTGTGATCGAGGCGATGGCGTCAACTAACGCTCAGCTGCGCTGGAAGAGGAGAGAGCAGGAGGAGGTGAGATCAGAAACTGCAGGAGCAAAATAATATTGTACGTGTTAAATGTCTTTAATACAATGTTGGCTAGGGCTGCAACAAACGACTAATTTGATAATCGATTAATCTATCGATTAATGAAACGATTAATCGACTATTCGGACTATTACTGTATGCCTTGCACAATTTCTCAAACGCTCTTATTTAGCCACAACTTTTAGATTTAGCTTGAGGTTGTTTTAGGCATGTGGAAACTAACAATGAAGACAATAAAGATTAATACTTGATTCCAAAATACATATATTATTGAAATAACTTAAATTGTGAACAAAACTAACATTGCTTTTTATTCAAATTTAAATAAATAATATTTCACATCAAAAGAAACAACAGTGTTTTAACAAAACGTATTAAATAATCTGATGACAGAACTGTAAACAGAATAGCTGAAACTTTAACAAACTAAATAATAATAATAATAATAGTAATAATATATAATATTTTTATAGCGCCTTTCAGGAAACCCAAGGTCGCTTTACAAGTCGGGTAGGGGGGGGGGAGTAGGGGAAAAAAGGCAGACAGGTTAAGGGGGTGGGGGGGGAAGTAGCGGACAAATAAACCTATTAAACTAACTATACAGTGGGGAAAGCCTTGGTAAAAAGGTGCGTTTTGAGGGCTTTTTTGAAAATGTCCAGGGTTGGGGCGCTGTGGATTTCGGGGGGGAGAGAGTTCCAGAGGGTGGGAGATGCCACACTGAAGGCTCTGTCACCAAAAGTCCGCAAATAACTCTGTTACCTCTAATCATTATGTTTGTATAATGTAGTTAGCTCCGTGTGGTGCTGCTAGCATACAGAACACCTGACGTGGACACGTTACTGTGGATGGGGCTACAGAGCTACTAGAAAGACAGTGGAACCCGGTGCATTCCTCCGTCTGGATGTGGAGCACTTTTGCTAAATGTTTAGACAAATAGCTCGTGTTACCGCCCTTACATGCTAAACTCTTATTCCACTTTTGGTAACGAGCATTCTCCACATCGAGGTCGGGTAAAGTTTAACCACCTCGGAGCGCGTTCTCTCCGCCATCTCCCACGTGTGTGTGTGTTGCTGCATGTTGCAGCTGCCCGTGTGTAAACTGCCCCGCCCCCTCTCAAGCAGGCGGGGGAGAGAAAGATCGAAAATACATCATAGACGCATTTCTTTGTCTTTTTGCATATTAGAAACGAGTTGGCGACACTAAGACTGCGATATAATGTCTTTGTAGCAATAATACATGACATATATTTTTTAAATGTCTCCAGTACCGATACAAAGACCAATAAAGTTAGAGCTTAACGGGGCGTAAAACACACGTGATGACGTCACCAACGAATCGACGACTGAATTAGTTGGCAACTAATTTGGTAATCGATTTTAATCGATTAAGTCGATTAGTTGTTGCACCCCTAATGTTGGCTGAGTGGATCATTCTCTATTTACTTTAGGGATGTGCCAATAACCAAATATTTCAAATAATGAAATGTTTGTATATGTTAGTTTGCCTGAAAAAACATGAAGATAAACACTATTTACACGCTGCAGGCAAATAAATGGAACTAATGTGACACAGCGACATTTCAAGTGAGTCTTTTGCTCTCGTTAATGTGCTTACAGGCAGGTGCCGATCTACCGGGGTGGCAATTGCCACCTTAAAAAATAGCCTTGCCACCCCAGCTGCCACCCCAGTTGGCAGCTTTGTTTTGAAAAAAAGTTGTGGCTCATCGGACATTTATGAGAGAAAATCCCTAATATCCGAGTGCAAGTGAATGCAGCACAAGACGCGAGCCTTGTAACCCCTCCCCCGGCTCTGGCGCGAGCTTGGAAATGTGATTGGCGGCGATTTCATTTGAACGGGACGGCGCAAAATGAGAAGCATTCCATATATATATATATTAGTGCTGTCAAAATTATCGCGTTAACGGCGGTAATTCATTTTTTGAATTAATTGCGTTAAAATATTTAACGCATTTAACGCATGTGCAGAATGGCCGCCCCATACGTGCCATCAGTGGCAGTGCCAGGGTATGGCTGGGGTAGGCTACACCCATACCAAGAAATGGCTTAGCCCCACCATGAAAAATGATGTTAAACTAAGCAAAATAAAGTCTGCCAACTCGCACGGAGTAAATTGCACAGACAGCAGTTAGTAAGATTGATTTCAGTAGCCACGGTTTTGAAAACTTTTGTCACGTAGTGATGGTCTTCTCAAAAGAACATCTTTGATAACGGCGTGGTGTTGTTGCAGGAAGTCCCGACGGAGAATACTTTTGCTGTAGTACAGGGGTGCACATAACTGGTACGCAGGTTATGTGGTAATCTGAAATGCGTACCGTCACTTGTGTCACAAAGCGCATTTGCGTACCGACGTACTTGTGAAGCTTTTCCAGAAGGCGGTGTTATGGAAATCTAGGGCCCAAACACAGCTGGAGAGTACAAGTCAAATGATCAAAACAAATAAATGGTGAATCAAGCAAAGCTGTCTTTTGGTTATTTATTTGAAGCTTCAAATACACGACATAATAATATATTGTCACCGGTCGGACAGAGTATGGAAAGTCTGCCCGAGAGTGCGCAGGACAATGAAAAAGCAGAGATTATATAAGGAAAGAGTGGGAATATTATAACTCCCCTGTTCACACGGGGAGATTGTTATGAGACACCGTCTGGCCTTGCAGATAGCATAACGGAACTTTGTGTGACTGTGTATGAGTCTCCCAGTCTGCTGAAACAGCTGTGGCCTTGCAGAGACTGGGAAACTCATAAGAGAATATAATAGAATAATAATGGTAAAAGCACAACAAGAGGAAATAAGAAGCATTTGGTTTAAACATATGAAAGACATAATAAGGAAATAATAAGGATGATAATAATAAAAATGTCCACTACATTCTCCCCTTTTGATCATACTTGATCAATAGAAAAAACAAATGATAGGATAGACTGATATAACACATCAATGAATACACTCCATCGCTGGTTTAAGTAAACGCATCACAAATATATCATAGAAAACTGGCTGTTTTTGTGGAGGACAGACTCCAATATAATGTAAGCATAAAAGAGGAGATACACCCATGATTATATTGATAAATCGGAATCAGACTCTTCTGATTCTAGCTGATCTATCTCACTGTGGTGCAAAGGATTGTCTTGTAATGGAATAGTAGTATACTGAACGAAAGCTGAGGACACCATGCTGGAAACGCACTTCTTCAGTATTGGGATAATCAAACGGGTACAACTGATTAATAGGCCAAAAATGATCGCCAGGGGTGTAACTATACTAGCCAGCCATGCTTTCCACCCGCCTGATGTAAGCCAGGCCCACCAGTCCCAGCCCCCTGCGTTGGATATGTCATCAGCTTTCATGTCAGCTAACAGGTTGTTAAGATGCAGCACGGTGTCAGTGATGTTCTTGGTGGCGTCGGGAATGTAAGTGCAACAGGAGTCACCGATCACATGACACAGGCCACCCTTTGAGGCGAACAAAAGGTCAAGAGCGAATTGGTGCTGCATGAGCATGTTCCTAGAGGCTATTATGAATGGGGTCAATGCCTGGAAGCCTTGTGTCGTTTCGTAATTGAGATTCTCTAGCCGGGCGTGTAAGGTATCTATTTTATGGGCATTGTTTACTGTACCCCACCATGGGAACAGGCCACCCATGAATTTAGCTCCAGCGGACGTCAGATCTCTTTTTACCTTGTGGTGGTCGGGGTGTTGGAACTCTGGGTAATGATGTGTCGTGTGCATTAAGGACGTGAGTACAGTGACTGCTGGATTCAAATCCACTAGAGTGCATGTCCCTATCTAAAGGGGAGCCAGAACTTGATAGAGCTTGTTGCCGCACAACCAAACGTAATCTTCTGGCGCGCTAAACCCAGCATCACTGGGCCACGCCAGTTGGAGGGAAATATGTTTAACATCAGGGAATGCTACGTTAGAAAGGATTCTCTCAGGGGCACCAGATATGTGACAATACGAGATTTTGTAAGCACCGTCACCGCATGTGTTTCGTAGGATACGAGTACAACCAGTAGTAGTGCCTAGGACAAAATAAGGTGGTGTAAGAGACGTTTTGTGGTAAACTCTCTGGATGCAGAGGTTGTGTTTCATCCCTCTCAAATGACTGGGGTGCACATGGCTGACGGGTTGGTACTTTGCGTATGTGGTGTCAAGCGTGGATGCACGCAAAGGGGAGTCAGACCGATTGCTGCATGGTGGGGGAAGCTGCCTAGCATAACGCCACTCGGTTACGCTGTCTTCACCCTTGATGGGCCTCGTCAGAGCCATAAACGCGCAGAGGTGTTCAACCTGGGTCAGAGAGCGCGGACGAACTGGCACGGACATTGATGAGTCCTGGGGGAAAAGAGTGCATGCATAACATGACCCATGTTGTCCTGCGGCCTGCAAGAATGATCTCAGAGTGTGCCACCAGACGTTACCGGTGATCCCATTACTGGTCTGACCCACATCAATGTTGCTATGGTCGTTATCGCCTATGTATAGATTAAATGTAGATGTACCTATGGATGTCAATAGTGGCGTCAAAGGTTGCTTACGTTTTTCCGGGTCTGAGTTTTGGGCGCGATGTCTATGTAAAATGTGCCACACGGGTCGGCGCCGGATACATACATACAGACAACAAAATAAAATAAATGTGGTTCGCCCTGCTTTCCCCATGTACCTCTTAGATACCTCGATTTTGGCTGACATGCTGTGTGCTGAAATGGATACATAAAATATAGGACTAGTCCTAACACAACTATCATGGCAAGTATGCAGAGGAACCATTCTATGAGTGTCCAGGCTCTCCAGTAGCATTCACATTGCTCACGGTTGCGTTTGTCGTCTCTCCAGGCGAGCACTCATCACGAGGGGGAAATGTTCCATGGGGTGTGTGTGAGTGTATTCTCTCGGTCGATTTCAGAATACGGACCGTCAGACTTCGCACACCGATAACACAAACGAGGAACCAGAGAGCATATGGAACCGCTCAGCTGGCACTCGCTCGTGACACCTTGTGTGTAGTGTGTTTTGGTGTATGTAGTGCAAGTGTGGTGCTGGTGGTGACTAGGACACGTCACTTGCTGTCATCTCTGTTGGTGACTTGGACACGTCACTTGTTGTCATCTGTTGGTGACTTGGACATGTCACTTGTTGTCATCTGTTGGTGACTTGGACATGTCACTTGTTGTCATCTGTTTCTATCGTTTCTCCTTTCCTGTGACCACGACCTTGCAGTGGCTGGCGTGGACCCATGTAGCTCTCTCGGCGACCTTGACCGCTGTCTGGGTGACGAGAAGCACCTGGTAGGGACCTTGCCAACGATTGGATTTCCAGCTCTTTCTCCGGAAATCCTTGACCAGCCCGGTCGCCCGGTTGAAGGCGGTGAAGCGGACCAGTGGCAGTCGCTAAAGTGGATGATAGGTTAACACAATATGACAACATAGCATCCTCACACAAAGTTGTGGAGGGAAGAGGACATCCTGGAGCCTTGAGTCCAATCTGTGGAGGAGCCCCAAAAAGGATTTCAAATGGGCTGAGTTGACTCCGTGTTCTTTTCCGCATCCTCATGTACATCAGCACAATGGGCAGAGCTTGTGTCCATGACAGACCTGTGTCTGCACAGCATTTTGCTAGTTTGTAGAACTGGTCTACCAGAATTTGCATAATGCAGATTAGGCATGCTTCACAGTGCTTTTGAGCTGTTACTGTGAACCCCCTTGTGAACCACTCCTGATGTATAGACTCTAACATCCCCCCTTTTGACACATGATCCCACCCATGTGTCAACTTAGCAAAATGAGGGAAAAAATGTCTTTGGGCCAACCCAAAAACAGCCCCAGCAGCCTTCCATTGAGCCTTCTCAACTGGCGTAGCTAGCTGCTGCATGGAAGTCAGTGATGACATTTTGTCAGTGAAGGAGGAGACAGGGATTTTAACAAATGAGTGTGCGTGAGGTGCGAGAGGAATCGTGTGCGGCACATTTACAGACTGCAACCTCAGATGGGAGCAGAATGGCGTCTAGTAAGCCTGCAACCAGTACATGGTTAAGTACTGGTTTGCCATCAGATTTCAGGAATTGTCTACACTTCCAAATAGCCCCAAAATCGTGTACTACCCCGAAAGCATATCGTGAGTCAGTGTAAATAGTCACGGTTTTGCCTTCTGCAAACGTGCAGGCTTCAGTTAGTGCGATGAGCTCTGCTGCCTGTGCTGAGAGGTGACATGGAAGCGGTCCAGAACGGAGTACAGCAGAATCTGAAACAACAGGAAAAAACCCACCCGATTAGTGCCCCCTTGGAGAGGCAGACCCATCAACATACAAAATGAGGTCAGCGTTGGTCAGAGGAACGTCTTTTAAGTCCAAACAATAAAAACCTGTCTGTCTTTTAAGTCCGGTCTAGGTGTGCACACCATGGAAAGTACGTCAACAGTCTTCAGGCAATGTTCAAACTAAATGAAGTCTCTCCTTTTGAAACATCATGTGTTGAAATAAACACCTGCAGTTCAAAAATAAAAAATGAAATGCCTAATATTTTTGTTGTGGAATCAATGAATTTCTTTCTTTAAAGGCAAAAACATGAAAAAGCTAAGAGAAAAACCCTATTGAATACAATATTATTTGGAGCAACTTAATTTATAAATAGTTGTCAACTTAAAAACATGTGTTCATGTTCAACATGTGGTAATTAAGTACATACAATTTAAGATTATATTTAAATAATACGGTAAAACAAGTTGGAACTTTGGAGTAATCAACTTAAAAACTTGTGTTTATGCTACCAATTATTAAGTAAGTGGTAATTGAAAACACCTCTGATTGTAGAGGAAAAGCCTTCTCCCCTAACCCAAATAACTTTGTTGCTTTACCAACATTTCAATAGAAGTTGTCTTAACTCAATAACCATCGATGCAACCTATTGCCTTGATTTTCTTTGTTTAGCCAAGGCATTTGTTTTTAGAGTGTACGTAGACTGGGCCTCCCATATAACCTGGCTGAGCCGATATAAAAACCAATCAGCAAATAACTTTTCAATACATTATTGATTACTATTTTTTAGGTACTTTTAGGTTGGAAGTGAACATAAGTCATAGGTACATGGTGTACTTTTCCTTCACTACATGTATGTAATACCTTTAGTTACTTCACAGATGTGGATGAATGATGTGAAATATAATCAAGTGTTAAATCAGACTTTAGTTCCACCTGGAGTGAATCCACAAGCTACCCTGCAGAATACAAATTCATTCAAACTAGCTGCACCTTCACCAGCTTTGAGAACACTTTCATGATCAATCATTATAAAACATATCATATATATTATTCTGAAATGGACCAATCTGCACAACGACTACTTTTACTGTCTTTACTTTCACTATATTCTGATAATACATTTCTACTTTTACTTGAGGAACATTTTGAATGCAGGACTGTTACTGTAACACTGTGGTACTTCTACTTTTACTCAAGTACAATATCTGAGTACTTATTCCACTTCTGGTAGTATATTAGTCTGAATTGTAGCTACAAAATCACACGGAGCTGCATAAAAATAGAATAATATGTACACGTGTGTACAATGATTTGTAGGTAATTTTGACTACTCAAGACACCTCACTTATACATCTTCAAAGTATTGGCTTTCAGAATATTAAACTTGTTTCGGCAAATTCAGATGATAAATACAACTTTGAAGCTTGTAACGGCATAATTACAAGCAGAGAACGGACTAAGGTAACATCACAGCAAGCATAACGACAGCCGTGTGTTATGAACACATACGCAAGAATGACATCATCTGTCGCTTAGTGACTTTTTTAACATTTAGTCTTAACACAAACGTGTGAATGTGTAAGGTTTACCATTATATTCAAATGTGAACAAAAATTGACTGTCTTTGTGTACCGGAACACTGGAAAAACAAACATTTGAGACATCTATGGCAGTAAATATGTTGCAGAGGCTGGAACTTGGGAAATAATCAGATAAGAATTCCGGACGAGCGTGCATGCACAGCTGCATTTACATCGTAAATCCTGGACAAATCTCCACTCGTCAGGAGGTTTGTCTCTGATCTTTTTGACAGGAAACACTGGAATCGTTACACGGAATAATGACCCCTTGTTTAAGCAGAGAGGTAAACACTGGCCATCAACAGCTTAACGTTTCAATGAGTACGGTACGTGAACGTGGACATTAACCCTACGTCATATCTGTGAGCTGCCCAGAGTGAGTATGGCACATCTGAAAGCGCGGCAGGAAGCTCAGAGATATGAGAATTACCTTATCCTCAACCAACAGCAATGTGCGCAGAACGGCTACGTTCGTGCACATTTTCCTTTGATACACGTCACGTGACATAGAGTACATGACATATTCTGTGTGTGTAGGTGCCTAATCAGTGACTGACTCCCAATCTTTAACGATTGGACCCAAATCCCTCCATCTATCAGTGGGGCCCCCTGGCTAGTGAAATGTGTGGACCGCCCCTGGGATTTGACACAGCTGGTTGTGTCTTGTGTGTGTGTGAGTCTAACAGAGATAGTGCTACCCAGCGAATTCCAATACATTTTTAAACATGAGCTCATCATTCACACATTCTAACAGTAAAACTCTCATCATAGCATTTACACGGATCTTTCAACCACATTAGCAGTACAATGCAAAATGAGAAGTTTCCACACAGCAGGTGGAAAACCACGTTGATCAGTCAAACGCAACAACTCCTGAAAATCAGGATATGTCAGCAGCCCATTGATACACATTCACCAGTTCTTTATCATCAAATGACACTTTTTGAACCATCGTAGGAGATGGCTGTCGGACTTTAAGACCCTCATTTGTGGAAAAATGAGGTCCAAGCCGAACCGGAGAACCAGATCTCTGCCCAGTAAATGTATTGGGCAGACAGATGATAAAATAACTGTTTTTTACTGATGTGGGAAATGGATTACTGTCAACACCGTTATCTCCACCCTGAAGTGGTACAGAAACTTCTCCTTTACAGTTTACCCAGCACATGAATAAATCTATCACTAAATTTGCATTCAGGCAACTCTGCCCTTTTTTACCACAGAATGTGTAGCCCCAGAATCAACCAAAAATGTGTGGGACATTTCTTAATGCAAACATTCACTGTCATATTTCAAATATGTACCCTTTTTAACCACAGACATGTCCTCTAATTCTTCTAATTTCTCAATAGCATGTATGATGCGTGTGTGTGTCACTTCCCTGGTTAGATGTTGCTTGCTGAATTTCCATCTCGCTCGATTGGGCCCCTTCCCTGCTGTCCCCCTCTGCCTCCACTCCAGTGTTCTGTGAGCAGTCCCATAATCCAATGTTCAACACTTCCACACTTGGAAACATCTTTCTTCAAATGAACGTCTTGCTTCTTGTCCTCTGCCTCTGAAAACCTCCTCTGCCTCTCTCTCGGTATTGTGAGCGGCCAGCATTTTGTTTAGCTTGCGCTGTGTCTGTGAGTCCGTTGAGAAAGGCATTACTGAGGTTTGTTTCCCAAACACCTGCTTGGTCTCCTAGGGCATCGGGTTTGTTTATCCCGCTGTTGTCGAGCTTGGAGTTGACGCTGACTGCATGGCTGGGGCTTGTAGTGGAGGTGGTTGAGGTGTTCCAACCAGATTGCCAGGGTTGTACGCCGGAGGAGGGAAGGGATACCCAGTCGAGGAGAGGTCATTCATGCCTGCAATGGAAGGACACAGAGATGTCTGGGGTTTACATGTCTTTTGGAAATAATGTATTTCTTTTCTTCACATTCATTTTCAACCTTAATATTTTATTTAATCCCCAAGGCCAACTGCCTTTTTTTTACTCCCCAGTATTATAAACACTTTCTATGAGTGTCCAGTTTTTCCAAGTCTTTTACTTTAATTGTACTCTTCTTTTTCATCCCATCTCCATACTCTTGTAATTTATCTCTTAGGTTTTTGATTTTTAATTTACTCAAAGAACCTCCCTTAGGAAATCCGAACATTTCCGTCCATATATTTAATTTAGACAGACTTTCTTCAACATATTTTGCTCGCATGACATCAACTATCGGACCCTCAGGAGGCTGTACATACCCCCCCCCCTGCTTTGCCCCCATAGCAAAGTCTTTTAAAGTGTCACCAAAACACTCCGTGTCACCAAAACACTCCTTAAAGTGTCACCAAAACACTATTTTTCATCAGTCGATGCTAGATATGCTAAATATCTCTGTTTTCGAGCAGTCCCTCTCCTGATGTCATGGAGTTTTAATTACGTTTAACTTTAAACAATTTAGACTTTGCACATCTCACCGAGTATTGAAAGCCCTTTGAGTTCGTTGGATCTCGTGAAGTCAATCGGTTCCACCCCTCGCGCTGGTCCCCTCGTCCCGTACGTTTTATGTCGGGGTAGAGGAGGATCCAAGATCCCGGAGCTAGCAGCCACCAGCGTCCAGAGGTTTCCCCGATCAAACATACAGAGATCCTGCCGACAACGCCATTTGTTATGGAAATCTAGGGCCCAAACACAGCTGGAGAGTACAAGTCAAATGATCAAAACAAATAAATGGTGAATCAAGCAAAGCTGTCTTTTGGTTATATATTTGAAGCTTCAAATACACGACATAATAATATATTGTCACCGGTCGGACAGAGTATGGAAAGTCTGCCCGAGAGTGCGCAGGACAATGAAAAAGCAGAGATTATATAAGGAAAGAGTGGGAATATTATAACTCCCCTGTTCACACGGGGAGATTGTTATGAGACACCGTCTGGCCTTGCAGATAGCATAACGGAACTTTGTGTGACTGTGTATGAGTCTCCCAGTCTGCTGAAACAGCTGTGGCCTTGCAGAGACTGGGAAACTCATAAGAGAATATAATAGAATAATAATGGTAAAAGCACAACAAGAGGAAATAAGAAGCATTTGGTTTAAACATATGAAAGATATAATAAGGATAATAATAAGGATGATAATAATAAAAATGTCCACTACAGCGGTTCGATCACCGGACGACAGAGTCGGTCTCCGTGTGCACAGACAGGGCTGCTGTTAACGTCGGCCTGGACAACGGAATTGTGCCAAAACTACGCCAACCGGCTGGGGAGGGAGACTCCCCTCCCTTCACTGGAGAACTGCGCTAAAACAGCTGATCACAACGTTCACACTCTGTGGTCACGAAGTACTCCACTGAAACCAGTCATCTGGTTGAGTGTGGGTTGGGTCAGGGTGTGGTTCCTTGTAGGGATCGACCGATATGGCTTTTTCAAGGCAGATACCGATACCGATTATTAGTAATCAAGGAGACCGATAACCGATATTTGGAACCGATATACATTTGCAGTAAAATCAGAAAATCTTGGTGTCAAAATATAGAATAACACAAACTCCAACACAACTCAACTTCTTTGAAATGCATTTAAGCATATATTATGTTTAATGAACCTTTAAACATCTTACAACTGGTTTCCTCTCTGTGCACTTTTCTTTAGTGCAGTCATCTGCAATGAGTTAGAGAGAGACAAGAAGTGGGGCTGCAGGCTGACATGCTTAACTAACAATAATGCTTAATTTATTATATCAAACCAATGACTGTCTATCTAGCATGAAATCCCAATAAATTGCTAGCAACTGCAAAACACTAGTGCTAGCTAATGTTTTGCAAACTATTAAAAGTGAGGCTATTACAGTAGACCTAACGTTAGTCGAGTAGCCTCACTTCTAATATTTTGCTAAACATTTGCTAAATACATGTTGGCTAGCTAATGAGCTTCACATATCAACCTGAAAAACTGCGAGGCTCCACTCGCAGCCCCCCTCCGCACCACAGTTACTCCGCTGCGAGATGCTGCACGCACCCCCAACTCTGACTGACTTCCCGCATCCCTGTGTAACTGGGAAGCTGATAGAATTGGATCAATAGATCGTGCTGTTTTTGCAACTTCAGCATAGGGGATAGGGATGTTTATTGAACTTCGGCTTTCAACTGATTTACCTTCGAAACACATGTATGGCTCTGCCGCTCAGCGCTGCTGCATACCTCTGTCAGTCTGCGTTCTTCGCACCTGCCTGTAATCTGAGAAGGTCCCGCCTCTCTGGCTGGCTCCCGCCTGGAAAATCTTCAGTGTTGATTGACACTTCAGTAATAGCCTATCAGATAGCGCTGTGGGTGGGACATTGCTCGTGTACAGAGTGGTGACTGCAGCCAGAGAAACGGCCGCATCAGAGCCAAAGTGTTATCGGCAATTTTATAAAAAAAAGGCCGATACCGATAATCGGTCAAATGCGAAATATCGGCCCCGATAATCGGTCGACCCCTAGTTCCTTGCACTCGGAGTCGGGCTAACGTCCACGCTAGCTGCTACATGCTTTGCATTTAGGTGATACTTTAGGCTTGATGTGCAAATTCTTTTTTGCATAATTTGCACACAACTGTGCTCTTATCGACGCTTCCATCCGTCCGTTTTTTAAAACAAAATGTCCCATCCACGGGGCCGACCAAAGCGGTCTCATCAGCTTGTTCGTTCATATTTGACTATTGTTCACCGTGGTTTGTTGTTGTTTGAAGTCCCATGCTGAAGTCATGAACGTTAGTTGGTGCTCCAGTATAATCGGTACGCCTGAAACTCATCCAGTGAGAAACGTTCCGCTGTGCAAAAATAAGTGCAATTAAAGTGCGATTAAAATGCGTTAATTTTTTTAACGCGTCCCGGCCCTAATATATATATATAATAATAATATATATATATATATTGGAGCCGGGACTCGATTAAAAAAATTAATCTAATTAATTAGAGGCTTTGTAATTAATTAATCGAAATTAATCGCATTTTTAAGCACAGGGCCATCTAAGCTAATTTACAGATGGCCCTGAGCCCAATAGAGATTGCCCTGAAAAATGCACGCGGACGAAATGGCACGAAGGGTTTGGGGGGGCCTCCGTCCCCTAGACATTTTTTAATTTCTGCAGGTCTTAGATGCTGTCTGGTGCATTCTCTAGACTGAATTATAAGATGAACCACCACAATATTATATTGTACAATTTCAATTTTATTCTTCATTTCACTTGTTTGTTTGTTCTTGTTTGTGTTTGCTCGCTTGCATGCCCTGCATAGCTATAAGAAATACTTAAGTTGTTGGTCAAAACACTTTAAAAAAGTAGAAAACATTACATTCAGTTATAACTGCCAAAACAAACATTATTTACACTATTATGGCCCCTGTTAAAAATGTTTGTAATGTTAACTACTGTAAGTTGGTCGAACGAATGCCTCCTCATCCGGAAGCTGACCGAGCAGCAGTCGAGAGGAGCCGAGCGCATCCGCGAAGCACACGTCAGAGTTCCCGTTAGCCGGCAAATCTAAATATCTTCGGTCAAAATAATTTCCCTTTAGAGCAATACCGCTTCAGTTGCGCCACTTATGTGACAGACAAGAAGAGTATGTGACAGACAAGAAGAGTATGTGACAGACAAGAATAGTCAACTCTAATGTCTAACACTTAATGTGGAGAAAGAGATGTCCTGTATGGGTTGATTGTGCGTTGATCTGTTGGTAATGCCTCGGGGTTCCGGTGGGCATGTAAACAAATGCATAATGCTGCGCTATACTTTGTGGCCTCATCCAGTTGCATAGCGACACTTATTGTGTAGTTGTCTTTTAATAAGCAGGTAGTCATATCATTAGCTAGAACTAGCTGGATCTGATCGATATGGACATAAACGCGAGTGAAGTCTAATCTGACGGGAGAGACATCAGCTGCTGCTGACGAGTCGACACGCAGCTCTGCATAAGCACATGCAGCGGTGAGCGGAACAAAACACACACTTCAGGTTAGAATATCACACGTAGCTATTTTAATTACCTCTCAAACTACCTAAACTAGTTATAGATATGTTTAGTTTTACTGTCGGGTCACTCATTACTAGATCCGCGAGCTGCATGATACTGGCATAATAGATTGCCCGATCGGGCAACCAGCAGGTGAGGCTTCATTGCCCGAGCTAAATACTAGATGGCCCCGGGCCGTCGGGCAGTCCTTAATGTCGAGCCCAGTGACAATCCAGTGAGCCAGGGAGTTGGTTATTGGCCCTGAAACCAGTCATCTGGTTGAGTGTGGGTTGGGTCAGGATGTGGTTCCGTGCACTCGGAGTCGGGCTAACGTCCACGCTAGCTGCTACATGCTTTGCCTTTAGGTGATACTTTAGGCTTGATGTGCTGCGGTGATATGCAAATTCTTTTTTGCATAATTTGCACACAACCGTGCTCTTGTCGACGCTTCCATCCGTCCATTTTTTAAAACAAAATTTCCCATCCACGGGGCCGACCAAAGCGGTCTCATCAGCTTGTTGGTTCATGTTTGACTATTGTTCCCCGTGGTTTGTTGTTGTTTGAAGTCCCATGCTGAAGTCATGAACATTAGTTGGTGCTCCAGTATAATCGGTACGCCTGAAACTCATCCAGTGAGAAACGTTCCGCTGTGCAAAAATAAGTGCGATTAAAGTGCGATTTAAAATGCGTTAATTTTTTTAACGCGTTAATTTTTGTGTAATTAATTAATCTTAATTAACGCGTTAAAGTCCCGGCCCTAATATATATATATATTAGGGATGTCAAACGATTACAATTTTTAATCAGATTAATCACAGTTTAAAGGTGACGTGTCATGCTTTTCCGGTTATTGCCCGTCCCCTTGTGTGTTATGAAGGTTTTTATGCATGTAAACGGTCTGCAGAGTCAAAACCCTCAAAGTACACCATGTAGCGAGTAAAACTCTAAAACAGAAAATACCTCCCCAAAACGCCTCGTTGGAGATACGTCACTGTCCATTTGATTCTTCCGGCGACATCATGATGTCATCTCGTCCCCGGAACGAAATGGACCAATCCGTGGAGCCGTTACGTCAAGCCCCCGCTGATTGGTCCAAATTGACCAATCCACGGACTTCCTCACACACTCAGTGCAAGCAGCTCAGCTGATTTCTGCTCCCTGGCTGCAGGCTGATAACAGACAGTTGGGATCGCGGCGATTCACAACGTCCCGACTGGTCCCGACCAATCGGAGCACACTGGGCTCACAGGGAGTGGGGGGCAAGAGCTGCAGCGAGCCGTTTAGTGGAGAGAGTGAATACACATACTTTACAGAGATGCTGTATGCGAAACCAATGTGAGTTTCTGGGGGGTGGGGCGCTAGTGGAGTACTTCGTGACCACAGAGTGTGAACGTTGTGATCAGCTGTTTTAGCTCGGTTCTCCAGTGAAGGGGGGGAAGTTTTGGCACAAAACATCATTTTTCATGGTGGGGCTAAGCCATTTCTTGGTATGGGTGTAGCCTACCCCAGCCATACCCTGGCGCTGCCACTGGTGGGATGTATGGGGCGAGCCATTCTGCACATGCGTTAAATATTTTAACGCAATTAATTAAAAAAATTAATTACCGCCGTTAACGCGATAATTTTGACAGCATTAATATATATATATATATATCTATGATTCAGACCCAAGTAGCAGGAAGGAACGAGGTATTTGCGGTCTACAATGACAGAAAAGAGACCGTCAAGTTTGGCTGTACTCAGCATTGAATCAAAACGCACTAAAGCTTTGGATCTTAATCAGTTTGTGAGGCGTTTCTGCTGAACAAGATGGTAATCGCGACATTCAGCTGTAATAGGCATGCCAACTTGATGCTCTGCTCACGGATCACTCGATGAGCATAACAAACTGTTAAGATGATGACCTTACGTGTGTAAATCTTTTTTTTTCTTCGTTTTAAGTCCTGAGGAAGTCAAATAAGACGGTGTGTAAAACTACACTGCCCAGCCAAACAAAAGTAACCACTTTGATTTAACGAGGCCAGTAGGTAAGGACTTTCCACTGGATAATAACTGCAGCGATGTAATGTATATGTTTTTAGCTGAATACACCTTTTTTAACCCTAATTGATGCAGTTAGTCACTTCTTTGTTTGTTCTTTCTGATGCAAAGTCAAGGTTGTAACTGTTTGCAATGAAGTTGTGGGGCGCTGAACTGTTTGAATCTTTTGAATTTTGATATATGAGGGTGAGCAAGCATCTTGAGGAACATTCATCATTAACTCCTCCAAAATATAGTTTATTCAATAATAAATGAATATGTGAATCATGACAGTGATTGACAGCTGATAGGATTAATATGATTGTTAATAGTATCATATTAATTCAGACAAACATCGACGAGACAGTTAATTAATGTACTTATTGCAGCAGACTGCATACATTTGGTACCCCTGCTGGTCTAAGAGTGAAACAAACTCATTCAGTTAAAATGCATTAAATGATGTGTGCCACCTTATATATTTATATGTAAGGCTTTACTGATGTGCCACAATAATGTCACCTAATGATATTGAGTTAAAATATTAATATTGTGGCTTTCCAAGTTAACATTGATTGATATGACTGCGATTAAATCAGCATATACTTCTGCCAGGGGATGCCACCCCTCAAAATCTCCTGCCACCCTCTTGCCACACCATGAATATTTCTCTAGATCCGCCCCTGCTTACAGGTCTTTTCTTACTAGTTAAAAAAGATGATAACTTTATTTTTTACAGGGATTAACCCGTTTAATAATCTGAAAAAAAAAACACAAATCCAGAATGATGGCAGTCAGTGACGGAACAATTTTTCCTTCTGTTTGAGCATGCCTTATCTCACTTGTTCCAAATCCTGCCTTGGTAAAACAAATACACTTAAGACACAGATACTGGATAATATGGGAGTATTTCTCACAGGATTTGTATCGTTATAGCAATATATTTTCTACCGTGGTTTTCCTGCTGGAGGTGATGGTGGATTTATGCCTGATGCGATGGGTTCTTATCTGTCCTGTGATATATCTAAAGCATATCTTTCAACCATTGATACCACTGCTGAAACACTAGAGGGCGTGATCCAGCCACATTTCATTATACTCCAGACAGCGGCTGTTTCATATTCTTTTTTTTCAGTTTGATGTACAGCCCTGCTAGAGACTTGCTCATATAACTAAGGTTACATCGAGATAGCTATTTATAGTGCACATTGTCTCACTCCTGGATCATTAGATTAGACATTAGATTAGATGTTAATTGCTTAACCACATGAGGTTCAAGTGAACCTAGCCTGAGGTTCAAAATATATAGAATTAGACATTAGAAAAACTTAAAACCAATCTCTGTACAAATATGTGGCTCTTATCAGTGATGTTGGAAGTGTATCACCACATGACTGCTCTTTATCACACTTGAGCATCTCTTAAGAGAAACTAACGGTTTTCATGTGTACCTCAGTAAAGGTTACTAGACTATTACAACTATTTTATGTTTGAACCCTCAAATGAAATCCCCTTTTAATAGGAAGCTGTATTTTTTATATTGGAAGGCTGTTGTTTTATCGTCTAATCCTAGTTGAATGCAGTTGTGGAAAGAACATAGCCTCAAGTGCTGTACTTGAGAACAAATACACATTTAAGGGACTTGTACTTTACTTGTACTTTACTTCCAGTATTTCCGCTACACTACATGTTGGAAGCAAATATTGTACTTTTCACTTCTCTGCATTTATTTGACAACATAAGTTACTTTGCAGGTTTAAATGATGAATGCCAAATCTAAATTAATAATTATGATGTACTAATTTGGATTAGAACGCCTGGAAATATACAAAGTTATACAAATTAGACCCGCCTTTACCAAAATTAAAATGATGTACACATTATTGAATTACTTATTATAATCCAGTGATGTAATACCACTCTGCATAACGAGTATAACTTAATGGTTATTTTGATGCTAATATTTGTTATACTTCTTTGTAAGTAAAACATGAATACAGGATTTCCCCTTGTAACAGAGTATTTATACACTGTGCTATTAATACTTTTTCTGAAACCAGATCCCAGTCTGCTCTGATTGGTTAGCTAGCAAGATATGTTGTGATTGGTCAACCTCTTAGAGATGTCCTGCCCCTTAGCCAATCACGTGCAATGTGTTGGAGTGCTAGCCAATAGAAGCACAGGTGTAACGTAGTATTGTTACTGAAGTAAACAAAGGAGTCAAATGGAGGCGTGGGTGGGTGTGGGGTAGGGTATTTAGGAATTGTACTCTTTGCAGACCATTTACATGCACAAAAACCCATAACACATTACAAGTATGGTAGAACCACAAAAAGCATATTAGCGCCTCTTTAAGTCAAATATCTTATTCCACCTCTGTTTAAATGCCACTCCTTAATTTGGATGAAGCTTTCAATAGAGGTTTTTAATCATTTTTTATTTCGCCTAAGAAGGTCTTTAAATGGTTTCTCCCCGGCTACAGAAGTCATCTTACTTAATGCCTTTGGGTTTCCAGTTGAGGAGCTGGAGGACAATAAACGACCGTTCCTGAGCCCCAAACGCTCCGCCTTGATTCATGGCTCCTGTACCCCTCTCGGCCTTTCTCCTCCCACATAATGGAAAACAAAAGACCCTGAAAACTGCAAACATTTACCGCTAAAAGCCTCTCTGCTTGAAGGAAGCATATCAACGAAAATAAAGCAATGCATCATATGTTTTCAAAGAAAGCCTCCTCACAAATAAGGTGGAAACTAGAGGCCACGATGAGGGTGCTTCTGTCTGCATCACCTGAAGTAGAAAAGGGAGAGTGAAGCACAGTATCTAATGCTTCCCTCATAATGAAAACACATCTAATGGACTTATAGGACATCCTTAAGTGTGTGATCTAAATATCACAGTACTGCTTGTGCTGCATCCAAGTCCGGGTGATGTTCTGATTTAAAAATGGAATGTTTGGTACTGGGAGCGCCCTCTGCTGGAACTCGGTTGTATTGAAAATGCCCTTTTGTGATTTTCGGAGTCCGCCGTTTCCTGTAGTGTGTTGTATCGGTTTTACGGTGCATGTACATACAAATATATAAACCTGGGAATGAGCATTATATGTCCTCTTTCACCTATCCACAAAAAGGCATAAAGAAATAATGGGAGCTCCTATTTTATGAGTAATTTCATTATAAAATCTAGGAAATGTATTGAGATAAATTACTTGGGACCATGTTATTATAATCGAGTTAGTTCTTTCCAAATAAGTAGGTTACGAAACCCATGTCAATGATTTGTTTATTATTCTGTTATTAGTAGAAAGAAACATTCTCATAAAGGATGCATTCTCCTTCTGGTGATGATTTCCCCGGTTTTGTTTCTTCAGGTTCCTGTTTGTTGGCAGACCAACAGTAAACAAATGATATTAAATACCACAAGATATTCAACAGGCAATTAAACAATTATGAAATACTGAACAGTAGAGTTAAATACTGTTAAATGTAGCTTTTAATTATAAGGTTCTATACACAGATGTATACATATATAATATGTAAACACATAATTCTAGCAGATGCAAAATGATGGTATTAAAAATGAATTGGATCTTGTTTGTTTTACCTTAATTCGAAGTTAGTTTGCCTCTGTTTCTCACCTTAAGGCCTGCACAGTCACCTGACTCTCCAGAGCTGGGTCTGTTGTTTATGTTTGCTGTTTGTCGCAGAGCCATTAGCTCCCGTCACTCCTCATCTCCTCTTCCTCCCTCTCTCCCATCAGCATCTCTCTCTTAATTCAGCTGCCGACGCTCACAAAGTTGACTAGTGTTGGCAGCTTATTGACAATAATGATATTAGTTGGAATTGCGAAGTGCTTCCCAGCTGTTGTTGGTAATTGCCAGATGCTGCCTCCGACATAGAGCAAATAAACAATGTGTTTATTGCTTGTAAACTGACTGTTGTTTATGTTTAGAAATTAGGAAAGTAGACAACTGAAGTAAAGCGTTGTATATTATCTCCGCAGGTGCATGACAGCGACTCCACCTCGGAGTATTCGGATGATGATGTCGTCGCCCGGGGCCGCTCGGAGCTGGAGACGAAGCCCATCCTGTCTGTTCGTGAGTGTCCAGAGTTTGACAAGTTTTAAGGAGACATATCATACATCATATCACACATCAAGTTCGACTGTTTTCATCTGGGGCTGGTCAAAGTGACATGTGGTTCCTTGAAAAGACTTGTATAAATCACATGTAAAACATATTTGGTCCTGCAAAAAAAGGTGCTTCAAAAGTTAAAAATCTTTTTTCTAAAATGTTTTATTGTACTTATTTCTGCAAAGCATTTAACAACAACATAAAACACACAAATAAGGAATTAATACATACAAGAAAGGTGAGAAACTTATCTTTTTACCGTACCATAATTATTATCATTATTTTGTAATACTTTTTATTTATCTACTTATTTAGTTAAACAGATGCACTTTCTTCAGAACATAAACTCATATCTTGACATACAGTACAAGCAAATCACAACAAAGAAACAAGAACAAAGTTATTACCATTATTTCTCAAGAGTTATTATAATTTTTCTTGAGCATTGAAGAAGAATGAAATATTTTATATTTCTCCTATAAGATAGGTTTCAGAGTTTCTTTAATTATACAATTAAATTAAAGAATTGTAGATGTAATGTTTCATAGAAATCAAAGTAAATCATCAGGCTGTTCTTTGAAATGTCCCTGTCTCTGTGCGTGGTATTTACTGCGGACGGCCTCTTTGTTTCCACAGAGAGATCGGGAGGTCACGTAGATCATTTCGACATCGTGGAGCGGGTTGAGATGGGTCAAATGGCCTCCATGTTCTTCAACAAAGGTAATGTTCTTCTGGCCTCCAGCTTCCACTCTCACCCCCATTATTCAATTAAATGCAGACAGCGACATCATTAGCCATTTATGGAGGAGCAGTGAAGGTTGTGTGGGATGAATCCGAATGAATTTTTTTACACCTTTTTTAATGTCTGATCCTCGCATTCACAAAGGAATCTCTCCTGGCTCTGTAATTGGATGTAATTATATATGGATACATTGCCTTTGGATGTAATTACCTGTTTGAGACTCCATTAAATGTCCCTACTGTGCCTGAATGATTTGAGAGCTAATGAAGCCTTTTGTTAACTTTGTGACGGAACATTGAAAGCAGAATCACGTTCACCTTGAGCCCGGCGGCTTTACATTCCTCCTTCATATCAGCACATTGTGCCTCACCCCCCTCCTCTTGTCTGCTTGCATAACGCCGACCTGGCTCTTCCTCACCACGCGCGAGTGACTCGACAGTCTGCAGTGTCCCTGTTGTCTCAGGAATAAAGGAACAACAAAAGGTCAAAGCTCTGACAACATCCTCTGCGCTGACATGCTCCGTCCTTCAGCTCTTCAGCACTAGGTGGAGCACTCGGCCCGCACGGTGTGACACTCTGCTCATGTTCACACCCACAGTGTGGAGGCACTCATGCATGCTGTCATGCAGCCCATGCTGTTAAAGCTGCAGTGTGCCCTGCCTCCTGTCACTCAGCTCCTCTGTCCTGCTCATTAGAGGTGAAGTGCTAAAAAAAAATCTTAGCTGATGACCTTTGGTTGTGTGCAGGTATCGATTGGTAATAAGGAAATGAGTCTCCTCTTCTCTGGTTCTATGGGAACGCTGCCCAGTGGCTCTCATCAGAAATGAATTAGATAGGCACGAGTCCCGGGTCATGACAGCGCCGACATGCTCACTTTCTACCTGATATGCAGAGCATTCACTTCCTTTTTGTGAACAAAAGAAGACCTTTCACAGGTTGTCATTGACACTTTAATATATCTCTAATGTTAATATAACTTAAATAAGTACAACAAAAATAATAATATATTGGATCTATAATTCACTTACAAATGGTACTCAAAGACACTTTACAGATACATGTTAAAATGCACAAGTAATAAAAACAACACACCTTAAATATGAAAGTCTATTCAAGCTCATTTCTATTATCTTATCGAATATCCCAAAATCCCATTCGAATAACGACGCAAAATTGCGTTTTAAGAAAGATGTTTATTCAAAAATATTTGCGTTATTCAAAACTTGTTGTTGGGCTTCTTTCAGTTTCTTAGAGTTGGTAAAGTTGTAGACTCGGTGCCATGTGAGGGCAACAATGGAAAGGATTCAGACAGACTTGTGTAGCGGCATGACCTCGGCATGCTCTGACTAATGATCAATTATGTAAAACATGCTGAGGACTGTCAGGAAACTCACAGGTCACTGCACAAATGTAGGTGCCAACTGAATTCTTAAACGTGCAAGTTAATCAGTTTGAGTTTGTGTTTTACTCCTTTGCACCTCTAATGTTACTTAGTATTATGAGTTGATAATATTTTAAATACATTTGGGGTTTGAGTGTTCTCTTAATTTTTATAGCAGATGATGTTGTATCATTTTATAATGTCTGGACATCTCAAGAAAAGACTGGAGAAAGGAGCTTATGATTTTGGCCGTTTAATTGCAAGAATTTCTTCTTTGGACAGTTGGTCCTCATCAGTGGCGGTTCTAGAACATTTTACATGGGGAGGCAAGAGGTCATGCCAGGGTGGCATAGGAGGGTGGACAGTACGTGGTATTTTATACTGTATATAACCTATTTATTGTTAATTCATGCCCTAACACAAGTGTTCTTAATGCACAAGAGAAACAAGGTGTTCAGACAAACAATCGGGTGCCCTTTGAGTCCCCCAAGCTGACCTCAACCATTTTAAATGAAAGGAAACTACAAAATGTATTTTAAAGCCATGTAAAATTAAAAATATATATTTTGTTTTAAAAAAAATTGGTTGTCTTAGACAGACATATTTGCATGTCCTCACTAAGCATTATTACATATTAATTTAATATTAAACAAATCAAAATGGCCAATTATCCCAAAATGTTGCTGCTAAAGTGCTAATATAATCATATTTGTCAACTTTAACTGATCAAAAATCAATTCTGAAAAAATACTTGAATTATCTATGAAATTGCAATATTGTCCCTCAGTTTGTTTCAACCCCGTCACGCCATACCATTTACCCTCCTATTAAAATAATGGATCAGTCCATGTGTGATCTGCATTGAGGGAATTACATCACAAAAGTGTCAGTTTCTTCTCTTACCTATATTTCAGTTTTTGTATTTTCAGATTAAGATTGACAAACTCAACATTTCAACTATGTTGTATGAATTAATAATAGTAAATAATTGTTTATTACAAAAATAAACAATAGTTTTGCAAAATATTACACTTTTATAATGTCCTTGACTTCCATGTGGTGCCATATTTAGCTAAACAAGGTCTCATGCCTACTTTTTGTCAAAAACTTCAACCCTGTTAATTTTTCAAGGAAATTCCTAGTAATTATTTATATTTGTGCCTGAGGTGGGAACATGTAAGTAGTCCACTACCAGATGTTATGACCAAACATTTTGGTTTCATTTTTCAAAGATATAAAGACCCAAAAGGCACCCGATTCAGAGAATACTCAGAATTCTGCATACTGTAAGTACTTAATTATAATTAAGTACACAAATGACATCACCGCCATCTCATCAGAGAGCTACAACAACAGCTAACACATTTCAATCAATATTTGTCAATACTAAGAGCTGCTAGATTGAGCTGCTGTGATGGAATATGTAAGGAGAATAAGAACATACCATGTGGTCCAGCTGGAGTCTCCTCTGCCTCCTGATCCCTGCCTCTGGCCCTCTTTTTGACACTTCATCTTTATTCCTCACATATATTTCTTCTTCTTCACTAATATCTTCATCTCCTCCTCTTCCTCCTGCTCTGACCCTCCTGGTCTCTTCATCTCTCTTTTCCTTTACCTCTTTCTGTTCGTCCTGATCACTTCTCATATGTCTTTTTGTTGTTGTTGAATCACTCCTATACTCTGGCCTGCAAGAGTCTACTTGTGAAAAGCACTGGTACAAATGCTTGTATAACTTTACACGTTAGGGCCATGTAGCCTAGCTAATATGTAGCATATCATAAATATAACATCAGAAAGTATTATCAAGCGCACACAGGCAGCTGTGTTTGGATCCAGTTTTTACGGTAAAGGATGTATCCTGGTTTCATTGATCTGGCCTCATGGCTGTGATGTGTAGTTTACGTGGATTTAATAGTAGGCTACCGCGTAGTTTAGCAAAGTGATCGATCTCCCAGCTAACGCTGTCTGCGTAGTATTTTGTAACGTAACGCCCCAAACAGCGCCCGTCTGTTAAACGCTATCGATTCAAACGGCAGCGTTTTATTAATATTTAGTTTCAAGCTCTCGTCCTTAGTAAAAACAAAACTAGTGGAAAGGGAAATGCTCCCAGGGGAAGCTGATCCATAGGTGCTGGGACAGCTCGCTCCCTCTCTGCAGCGGTGTGAGCCGCGGTCTGTGTGAACGCCGCTCCGCAGTTTAATGCAGGGCCGTAGCTGCGTTTTTAACGGGCCTAAAATGATATTTAAAATGATTCAATTTTAACTAATGTAATGCTTGTTTTGTTGCTTGAGAAGCTTGTGGAAATAGTCTAGGTTTGTTTTAGTACAGTTTTAGGGAAACAAAAATTAGGGGGGCAGCTGGGGGGGCAAGGCTCTACAGTGGGGGGGAAACTTCCCCCCCTTGCCCCCCCCGTAGATCCGCCCCTGGTCCTCATGTTCTGGTGTCAACTGTTTTTGTAGATCTTGGAAATCCAGCAGTGGTGTACGTGCTAGTCTGCATGAGAGGACACCTCATATACTATAACAATTATTGGTTTAAGGCCAGTCACGTGTGATGTCGTGAATGTTTTTCCCTTTTCTTTTTTATAGTACATTTGTGTTCTTGGACCCGTGCTCTTATCCAAGATAATAACCAGCAGATGAATTAAAGTATTACCTAGCTGTATTCATTTCTGGCACTGCCTTTTGGTCAGTGTGCATTCACACTTCACAGATTTGCAATTTGCAAATAAATAGCTTAGTCTGAAAAGAAGACCAGCAGGCCAGAGCTGTTTATTTGTTTACAACTGCACCAAAGTGCCTGAAAATGTTAATCTCAATCCTTTTCTTTGGGAATGCTTGTGTAGTTTGTCAGAAGTGACAACTTAATTCCAGCTAACCCAAGGAAACAAACCTTAATTTGCGAGGTCTTTTTTTGTGTGCGCGAAAAAACACGTTGACATCAGATAATCAGTGGTTCATCTCTTTTATAAAGCGGATGAAAAACAAAATGCAGTCGGCACTGACAACTGTATTGAAACAAGATACAGGATGTGAAATCCGTTTTGACAGCACTCCCCCACCTCTTCACAGATAATAAAATGAAGCCTTGTCTTTCCGTGCTGCACCTTTGCAGACAATTAAAAGGCATGTCTCCTGCTGTTGAGGGGGCACTCTTAGAGGGCGTTTGACTTCCTCCTGGACTGAAATTGACATGGCACTAGCGGCGAGGCAGGCTTGGAATAAGGCCATGAGTATCGTATCAGCCTGACCTGCCGCCACTGACAGGAATGTTGATGGAGGCTGGTTTATCTGCACCACTGTGGAAAGGTGTTACTAACCTTCATGTTGATGATTTGAAAGTTGATTAGAGGACAACTTTGGCTAAAGTCACAGACAGAGAGCCTAGCAGAGAGCTGTCCTTGCATCAGCATCTTGTCTCAGCTATTCTTCCCTCTGACTTGACGTGCTGGTTAACATGGCCGACAGCACATGGGTGAAAAGTGATTTATTCCACTGTAACCGGTCCTTCAGTTTTTAATGAGAGCCAAAAATGGGCACCTCCATTTTTAATACTTCATTGACTTTTACCTAAATGTCACACTTGTACATTAAGAGTGCTGTCAAAGTGACAAATCTGGTGCGCCTGAGCCACTAAAAAGAGAAATGGACATGTTTTCCCCAGCTTGCAGCACAACCGTTTCCCATTAGCCACTGCTGCTACACCACTGTGAGCTCTGTAAGGGATGTACTTTAATTGTAGGGTTTGTAAATTGTCTTATGTCTTTTCGTAACCACTATTCCTTAACCGTAGCAAACATATCACTGAGTTAAGGAGAGATGTGAAGGAAAGATTCATCAGGATTTAGGAAATTACAACCCCGGTGCTAAGAGAATACGACTTCAGTTCGACCGGCGGATGTAAATATGATGGGCCAGTAATATTATTGAAGTGTGTCAGCCGTGGGAAAACAACGTATCCAACAGCATAAGTGCATTGAGATTCTTTGCCCCGTACATTCTTTTGTCTAGTGTTATGAAGGCTTTATGAACATGGACAACACTGGAATTTATATTCTTACTGAAAAATGAAAGTGAAACGTGACGGTTGCTCGCACTCATCCTTCTGTCAAAACGTTTTAATCCCAATTAGTATGAACATTTTTCAAGAAAATTAAACTTTATGCAAAATATGACTTACTTGTTAGGCCTACAAATCTATCAATGTGTATACCATTCAAACAAGTTGAAAACATTTAAAAAGAAATCCGACAAGACTCAGTAAACACACATCATTTTACATTATTTCATATTCATATTTTCGGCTTTTGGCTTAAATTAGTGTTGAAAGTTTAAATCATAAGTGCTGAATAACCGGTCCATAACTAACGTGATCTTCTTTTGTCGGTCACGATCGGTTGTTTCTGTGAATGGCCTAATGGGGCGTCACTTTAAATGGGACAGCATTATCTATTTTCTTGCGTAAAGGATGGTCCAGTGTATCTTAAGCTAAAGGAGATTATAAAGGAAGCAT
Organism: Pseudochaenichthys georgianus; assembly: GCF_902827115.2. NCBI lineage: Eukaryota > Metazoa > Chordata > Actinopteri > Perciformes > Channichthyidae > Pseudochaenichthys > Pseudochaenichthys georgianus. Next base: position 7,687,499 of record NC_047510.2, read on the forward strand.
TGACGCTTCTCTTATCATGCAAGTACTTCCACGTCACCTCCCTCAGTAAGGAATCTTCCTGAGCAAAATAAGCATTTGGACCGACTCCAGAATCTTGATCTATGGAAGCTTGATTTATTCCTCAAACTGAAAGTCCGTTCACACTTCCGTTCCGAGTCACATCTGGAGCTGTGGGAAACTCATTTGCCGCTTTTCAGTGACCTACAATTAGAGATCGGGACATCCCTACCTACAATGTACAAAATAGATTATCTTGAATTTTGGTTCGACCAAAAGAAACATTTGATGATCACCTTAGGATGTAGGAAAAAGCAAAGGACATTTTCTTTTTTTGTATTTGTTCAAATGATTGACGGAGAAAATGCTCTGCATTGACAAAGACATTCCGTTTGTGACCTACATCAAACAGATGTCGACAAGGTAGAACTAAATCAGCCATGTCTTACTTTTACTGTCCCATTTACCTTTTTTTAGAAACATTTTGTTGTTTCCTCCAGGGCGAGCTCAATTTAGATTTGTGAAAGTCTATAATATCAGTTAATCAACATTTGACTCTAATATTCCCCAAGAGGTAGAACTGTAAAATTAACAGAGGAGGGTTAATGAGGTGAATACAAAGTTAAAAGGCTTCAGTGTAACAGTGGCAGGTATTTGTGACTCTACGTAAGGTCAAGACAGATGATTATACGATACTTAAAGGACATATTCTCCATTCAGACTATATAAAATGTATTATAAATGTAAAAACGTGCCCTATAAATGCACTTCACTGAATAGCGTGGCTTTTTTCTTCTATATCTGCTCTGAGAAGGTGTCATGTCTGTCAGTCAGAAGCAAAGTGTTATGATGGATTGTGATGGTTTTCACAGCTAGATGAAAGACTGCTACTACGTGAAGAACCATTTTGTAGAATGTTTTGCCCGTGGCTCTTGGTAATTGGGAAATATTAGTTACAGTGCCGTGAAGGCTTGCCTCCCTGTGGTCATGCAGCGCTCTCTCCATGCTATCGCTTACTGACAGCGGTGGCGGAGTACAGTGCGTCCTGTATCTCCTGCTAAGACACTTGTATACTATAAATCATATTTAGTGCAACAGGTGACATTGTGCAGAGTATAGAATGGTGTGTTTCTAATGTAAGAGCATTAAGGCCACATGTGCATTTTTTTTGTTGAGATCCAACTAAAAGTGATTTTTTTTTCAGTTTTGAGATTACAATTAAAATTCTCAATTTAATCTTAAGATTCTGAGAAAAAGTCAGAATTCTCTGACTAAATTCAGAAAGAAGTTACAATTCTGACTTTAATTCTGACTAAACGTTATTGGCTAAGGCCATCATTTCTAGTTGGACATGACCTTGAAAATGTTTACGTTACCATAATATTGCCTGTTATTGCATGTTTATTTATTTTACGTAAGACTGTCACCAACAATTAAAATAAGATGATGCTGGAATAAGCAGCAGGTTTTTTATATTTATTCGACTGTATCATCAAACATTTGTGTTATGGTGTAAGGTCGACTTCTACTCTACTTTGATATGAGGGTGCAAGGGTGTTTCTGAACCCTCCTTTGTAACATTTGATTATAGTTGAACCCATACAAAAAAAACATTCTAAAAACCACATTTTCTTTGCCAACATGTCAATGCTGACTTGGTAATGATACATGCATTCATAATTCCCTGGTTTGTGTAACTTTTACCTTACTTTCGTTTGAAATCGTATGGGAGACCCGTTAGACCAGTACTTCTCAAACTCTTTTCAGTAATGTACCCCCTTTGAAACATTTTCTCAGCCAAGTACCCACTGACCGACCACGGACCTTTTTGATCGAAAACGCCTATATAAATAATTACAATATAGTGATGTTCCCTCAGTGTGTCATTTATTAACGCCTTCGTGCATGCATTACAACAAACTAAGGATATTTTCATCTTCATGCATGAAAAAAAATAACATAAGAAAAAAAATTAAAACTGATTTTTCCATGGAGTTTTTCAACTGAAGTTATATATGTTTAACAAACCAATGAAAACAATTATATATTATGCAAAACTATAAAATACAATACACAAATTTGACATGTTTATATGAGGACCCCCTTGGTGGTTATAGGTTTTCTATTTAACTTATTGTTCTAAGATTGCTTTTGTAATCATGCATGGGATTTTTTTTTTTTACTTTTTTTTTTTTTTTAAAGTCTCATGTACCCCCTGCAGTCCCCCAACGTACCCCTAGGGGTCCGTGTACCCCCATTTGAGAATCACTGCGTTAGACAGACCATTAAATCCCTTTCATCGTTTTTGAAAATATTGATTTGAATTGAAGCAAGCTTACAACTTTAGACATTTCTTCAATCATTGCAACCATCTCTGTGGATGGCCTCATTTAATATCAGTTAATGTTTTTATTGATTTATCTTTAGTTACTTTGAAAATGGCGTAAGTCTTATTACCACATTTAAGTAGAATGAGTAGTTGTTTTCTTGTCTCTTACCAAAGAGGGCTTTAACTTTGCATTATTAGCCCTATACAACAAAACAGTCCAATACAGTTTCATATACATCCTCTGGACAAAAAACAGCCTACGATCAATGTTGATTATGATTAACATGTGGTCATCAGTGCGGGAAAATCTCATTATGTGAAAATATGTAATAGGGTCCCCTGGCAAGTACATAAACAAATGAAAGTCAAATATTTTAGACATTGCATTTACACATGTGCATGCTATACGCAGTTACATTTAAAATAAAGTTTTGACTGTCGGACAATACTAAGATTTTTTTGTTTGTATAATGTCTAAAACCGTATAGACCAAAGGTTTAATTGTTAAGAAGAAATACCATCATCTAATTGCAGTACTCTTCAGCCCTCCAGTTTCCAACGTTGGATTCAGACCAGCTTTTTACAGCTGGACAAATGGGTGTTTATTCGGTTGCCAGATCCTTATTTTTCATGTTCTATAACAGCCTAATTTAAGTGTAATTTAAGAACCTCAGTCCTTAATTCATGAAAGAATCACTGTAGGCTGTGAATCTGTCTAGCGGCGGGGTCCAGTTGGATGCTTGAACCCCCTTCTAAGAATTGAAGAGCATGATGGATGTGTGGTGCGCTGTGATGATCTGTCCGCTGGTTAACAGCCCTCCATCTTGTCTTGGCAAAGACAGCCGGGGTTGGGCCTGCCAGTCGAGTGAGTGCATGAAGAGAAAAAGGGCAGATGGTGAACAGTCCGTCGCTGTGCCGAGGAAAGGGCTGACAGGGAAAAATCCCTCCATGGAACGATTGTTTTTTAAATAAATGCTGGTCATTTTTTCAATGGACCAATAAGTTGTGAGAAGGAATTGAAGGATGTGGTGGGCCGATGTATGGATGAGAGTACATTTTAATAGTGATGGAACTATAGTGTTGAAGTTTGACACACCCTTAAAGTATTTTGTATGATTAATTGTTTGATGATAAGATGAAGAATGATATCGCTTGTCACCTTTTGGTGCTATGTCACTGTTGAACAAATGATTATCTGTTTATCAATTACTCACCCTGTGTTGCCTTGAATTCTAAAATAAACTTTGTTTATTCTCACATGCCTCCACTGTGAACAAGTGTGAAAAAAACAGTAAATCGGGTCGCATTTGACATGGAACAATTCATTTTATCGAAATTGCAATACAGACTCATGCAATATCCCAATTGCAGGATATCTAATATTATGCAAAAATATGTGTTACAATCACACTCTGAATTAAATAATGTGCTGCTCTACAAATCACACTATACACATTTAAGAATAAATATTTGTTGGTGCGGATCAATGTAAAACAGTAAACCATGATCATTGTATTGCATTTAAAAAAAAAAAACAAGATTAATGCAAGAATGATTATCTCCAAAATTGTGAATTTATCAGTAAAAACGGCAATATCAGTTAAAATAGTTGCAATTAATTTTTTTGCCTGAAATCATCAAGCCCTTATTTGACAAAACTATAACTATATTATTTATTACAATGTGTTTACAAAGTCTAACCTGTGAAGTATAATCCCAGTCTCATTTGACCCGTTCTCTAAAAGCCTACCGTTTTAAATACTTCGGGATGGCAAGCGTCAGAGTTTTTTTGCAGAATGGTTTCAAATGGTAAGGTTTTCTGGTGAAAATGCATTTGTTTGTTCTTGCACACATCTGACTGTCTTGTTGTTCTCACGTTTGTCTTCCAGTTGGCGTCAACATGTTCTACATCTGCATCATAGTCTATCTGTACGGAGATATGGCTATCTACGCAGCAGCTGTGCCCATATCCCTGATGGAGATGGCTTGGTAAGACCATAAACTCACTTTCGGACAATCATTCTTACTTTTATTGTATACTGCATATATAGATGGATTCTTTAGAAGTCCTCCATTCGAAAGTAACTTTGGGAATAAGAGCCCACCTGTCTACAAATATTGGCTCCTCTGCTCCGACACTTTGGTCTTATTGACACCTTCTGACCTCGAGATTAAGACAATAAAGCTTTGCTGATAAAAGCCTGTAGGCCTGCTGAGCTCTTACCTTCTGAGTCGTGATGACTTGCTTCCAGACAGATTTTTATTGCAAGTCGGTTGGCCAGACTTGGGTGAGAATAAAGTATTTTATATAGTTACAGACTCTGCCCTTCAGATCCTGCACTACAAAAATAACCATTACCCCTTTAGTGTTATAGTTGGATGATTTCAAAAATGGAGAGATTCAGATAATTTTTTATAAAGTGTAATACATTTTCTTTAATAAATTGCCACCATTTTGTCCCAATTTGTTTCCCTGGCTTTAGGGTATTTTTTTAATCGAATTTACCAGAAGTCTCATTGAGATTAAAGAATCTCTTTTACAAGAGAGTCCCGGCCAAGATAGGCAACAGCACAGTTACAGAAAGAAATTAAAAGCAAGAACAGATAACATATCACTTTAAGTCTGTTACATTACATTACATGTTACTTGTTAGACGCTTTTCTCCAAAGCGACTAACATACTCAATACTGTGGACATTCCCCACAGGAACAATTTGGGGTGAAGTGTCTCGGGGACACAACGACATGCTGACTGCAGAGGGACTCGAACTTGCTATCCTCTGATTCGAAGATCAGCGCCCCAAAACCACTGCGCCACACGCCTCCCTATTAAAAGACGCCTCAGTTTCAACTCATATTGCATATTAAGTAAATGGACCAGCAGAACTAAAGGAGCTTTAAACCAGCTCAGTATAGACTTTCGGGACAGTTAGTAAAAACAAGTCCTCGAAGAAAGCCATAAAGTTCCTGTTCTTTTCCAAAAAGATGTAACCAATCACAACAGAGCCAGCCAGCTAACCAATCAGATGATCAGATTTTTGAACATTAAATTATGCAAACATATCACAGTCAAAGCACAAAACCTGAACAAATTAGAACAATATGTGCTCTATAAAAATATTAAACCATGTATCTTTGGGTGACAATGGATCACGGAAAATGAGAGAAAAAGTTTGAGTTGTTCATTTAAACCCAATCCTTGCTGAGCCAGACTCTTGATTATAATAATTAAGATAATTTAGATAGTTAAAAGACACACTGAGGTTTGTTTTAATTGCAGCTTATGTTTTGATCCCTTGCAGCACATAGACCAAATCTGAGATCTTTCAACACAAATTATTATTAATTTACCTTCGCTTTACCATAAATTGCTTAAAATAAATTGATTCACAATAATAAAATCATATTTGTGATTTGAGGTCGCAGAGTAAACTTCATATTCTTCTTCTCTTCTAAGTGTTGTGACAAAGCCTGCGTACGTCGTCCTGTCCTGAGGCGCAGCACACTGACGCTGTCTGATTGTATTACATTCTCTCCCTCTGCTGTCCAAACCTCGCTAACCTTCCAGTAAGAATAAATGCGAGATGTAACTGAGACTTCAAAAGCAGCTTGCTCTGCCCGAAGGCAGAGACGTCTCAGTCGCATGGGCAGAAGATTTTTACCAAAGCTCTGTCTGTCACGCAACAATGATCGAGTTTGTGATTACTTTTAAGATACACACAACATCTGCTGCTCAGACTTTTTACATGACACGGTGTAATGAGATTTCAAACTTTGAATTTAAATATGATGGCCTGCAATCAGTTTCAGGTGGCAATATCCCACAAAGTTGGGGTAAAAACATTAAGCTGTCTTTTCCACCCACAGTGGGAATCACTCCTGCAGCGCTGGGAGTGTGAAGTACAACGACACCGATCCCTGCTGGGGTTCTGTGACGAGGAAAGATGCATACCGGGTGTTTCTGGTAAGTCCCAACAGCATGCACACACCCGTGTTCAGCAGTTATACTTCACCTGTTTTCAAGTCCCAAAAACAATACACTATTCATGGTTCTGCATGGATACCCCAACAACTTTCAGTGGTGAAAGAAGTACTGACATCCTTTACTCCATAAAAGGAGCAATACTGATGTGTAGAAAATAGAAATACTTTTGAATAAGTAAAGTCCTGCATTCAACTTTACTAGGGTAAAAGTATACAACTGTTGGAATCAAAAAGTAATTAAAGTAACAAAAGTACTCATTATTGAAACTGCCATTGTTACGGAAATCTTAAGCCCTGTCAATACTGTGGAGATATACAAATCAGAATGATCAAACAATAAACTGGTGAAACAAAACAGAGTTTTCATCTTAAAACATTTATTTTGATTTTGTTCCTCTAATATGAGTTCTTTATTTGTCTCATTTGTGCTGCAGCACCTCTTTTCACCCTCTGTCTGAAACCAGAGCCCAGTCTGCTCTGATTGGTTATCTGGGCGGCTCTGTTGTGATTGGTCAACCTCTTTATAGATGTGTCAGAAATGTCCCGCCACATAGCCTTTCACGTACAATGTGTTTGAGCGCTAGCCAGAAGGAGCACAAGTGTTACCTATGTGACTATTTTCCAGGAGTTATCACAGGGAATGTAGCCTTTGCAGACCACATGCACAATAATTTAGGGTCAGGGCAGGGGTTACATTTTACTTTTTGTAAGAAACAGCCGACTGCAACTCCTCTGCGTAGAGAAAGATCATTTTATTTTGATCTCTGATGTGGACACGGTGTAATAATCAAAGCAATCACGCTTTTCTGTCGGGTGTTGCTTTCACACCGTTTTCTATCCTGTGAGTCCCTTCCTCACTCCCCTCCCTGCTGCTCACAGGAAGTGTGTCCTTGAAGTCCTAAGTGAGCCAAACTCTGTGATTTCCACTTGGGCTTTAACTTTGCACAGCGACAGTGATAGATGTGCTGATCTCCTCCTGTATAATTTCTCCACCTCCCTCCTTCCTTCCTTCCTTTCTCTCTCTATGCTTCCTATCCTTTTCCACATTTTAATAGAATAAGCGGAGCCCGAATAATTTGCTAATAAATGAACTTTTCCCCTTTATCTCCTAATGGGATAAGCCTCTTACTGTATGTAAGCAAATTGAAATAATGCTGACTTGTAATCTCCGCTCATTTTGTTTACACTTGCAGTTTTGCAGACTAATTTCCTAGTTTCATCATGGCCGCTCAGGGAAATAGATATGTAGCACTGATGATCATTTTGACCACTGACAAATGGGGATGCACTGATTTTGACCTTTAACAATAATCAGGGTATTGAATAGTAAGACATGCCCCTATTCCTTGCGCTCAGTGATAGTGCAACTTCTCTGTTTGACATGAAACTTATTGTCAATAATTAAATTGAGGCTGTTTTTACAAATTCATTCTTAACTGCAAGTTGAGATATTCATACACCAACATCCTTTTTAGCCCTGTGCTGTATTTACATGTTGCATTCACTACTAACAGGACAACAAATTCAGCTTGCAGGGTTCCAACGGATACTTAGAGGTCCTATTATGCTGGCTTTTACCTTTCCTGTAGAGTGTTATAGGTTTGTGTGCATGTAAATGGTCTGCAAAGGCTAACATCCCTGTTATTCCTCCAGAGGGAGTTTCTCTCCCAGTAACTGAAACGCCTTCATTGGACTCCTTTGTTTACTTCCGAAACATAGTGACATATGGCATACTGGCGTATCTATTGGCATGCGCTCCAACCCATTGTACGTGATAGGCAAAGGGGCGGGACATCTCTAAGCGATCGACCAATCACAACAGAGCTGGTCAGCTAACCAATCAGACTGAGCTCTGGTTTGACAGAGGGTGAAAAGAGGTGCTGCAGCACAGGCAGTATGAGAAAAATATTGAGCTTTTTGAACATTAAAGCATGGAGACACGTCACAGGAGAGACACTAAATACTACTATGAACCTGAAAATGAAAACAATATGTCCAATTTAATTAATTGAGTTTGTAGGCAGTTGTGCTGCCCCTAAAATACATATTCTTCTGATATCAAAGTAAGGATAGAAGATATCATGTGCTCGACAAAATGTAAAGCTCCTTGAGATTTTTTTTCAATTGTGCAGAGACTATTAATGCAAAAGGTCTTCTTGTTTTTTGACATTGCAAAATACAAACCTGAAAACTAGCATAATGTCTGTTCTTTAAAAAGTAATGCTATGCTTAGCATTGGGTTTTATGAATAGTTTTTTTCTAACAGCTGAATCTCGGCAACAGACGAATGTATAATATTGTATTCTATTATTCCACATATTTTGATCCCGGAAATGTTCTTTCCTCTTTTGGCTGACCTTTCCCTAAATACATCTTAAATCATTGAGCTGTAATGAAACATTGAGCAGGTTCTGTTTGCAGCATACTTTTGTGTGTGTGTGCACACATCTGCAATAGGATTTGTGGGTCCAGGATAGGGCTATTCAGCCACCAAAGAACTCACCAATAGAAGTGGATGTCATCATCGGATTCGATGGACTACCATAAGCAAGCGCGTGTGTGTGCGTGCAGAGTCTGAGGATCGAGAGATACTGCTTAGACTCTGAATGATGAGTCTGAATAATTGACTCTTTCTCATCAGCCGGGCTCTACCCTGTGGAAATAGCCATCACAACCGACCCCACCTACTGTAGCATCCAGCTCGGCTCCTTTGTATTATTACAGAGGCACAAAGTTTCTGAAGGGTCATTCAGTGATGCCACGCTCAAAATTGTTAGCTGACAAGAAAAATAGACCGTTTGAAGCAGCTTTCTTCTTTTAACCAAACCAACACTGATATAATATTGAAATAAAAAAAGGTGTTTATTGCATTTTTTTAGGAATGTTCAACCGTGAACTGCACACAGTTCAGGAAGCAGTCATGGGAAATAGTTGCACACATTTATTTTAGCTACTTGAGGTTAGAAAACACAAACAATCCAGAAATTGTGGTAATCAAATGTGTTAAAGGGGGAATCTGAATTTGGCATATTCTTTAAACCTTATTTTTCTTAAACAAAGATACCGAAGCTTCAACAATCCAGGAAAGTCCTTGACGAGCATATCTGTAACACATCACAACATCAAAAGTTCGTAGTAATCTCAATTAAACCCAGTTTAAAAAAGAAAAAAATGGATGCGCCTAACCAAGTATGGATATCTAAAAATCCTCTCTTTAGGCAGCACGCTCTTTATAAAAATGTACTTTTCTCATTCATTATAGATTAAATTAACAATAAAATATAGGTTATAAATTCTTCAATTCCTCCCAGTTTAAGTAATCTAGTTTTGCTTGTCATCAGTCTTTTATTCAACCACTGTAATCTATTTGTCATGTACGCGGTAACATACATTTGTCTAGTATGGATTACTGGAGGCTGATTGGGGCCTGCAGTTGTGTTATGTCTAGAGGCTCTGTGATAATGACCAGGGGAATAAGATGTTAGTGACATTACTGCAGCCATAATAATTCTAGAGAGTTGAGAAAATGAGGCGAGATTAAAGAGCAGCCTGATTATGGTGTTGCTGTGAAGAGCTTTAATCCCATGTGTGTGATTGGTGCTGAGAGAGAAACAGTAAAAGAGGTTGTTGCTTTGATTGAAGGAGGCTTTCCCTCGTGAGTCCTGCAGGAGAAATTGTTTTCCACACGTGTTGAAGATTACATTTACTATTCTCTTACAACTGGACTTCATCTTGACCGAATAACCTTTGGATTTTTTTACGACCATCGGTCTGGTTTTAGAATTTCATATGATACAATACGATATACTTTATTTAAACGTTTATTTAGCAGGGAGAATGTACATCAATGAACACTTAAAACAATCAAATGTGACGAGCGTAAATATGCCAGATTTTGCTTTGAGCTAATTTCCATATGTCCCTCACATAAAACATTTAAGAAAATGACATTTTACAAACATAGCAAAAACAAATACATGCAAAAAGTGCAAAAGAGTAAGAGCAGCATACACAAGTATTTCTCACATGGTAATACAATATAGCAGCTACGACATATAAAGTGCAAGAGAAAATACAAGAGATACATAAAGTGCAAGAGGAGATACCCCTGTGTTAAAGTGCATTTAGCGGTGATTGCATGTCTGGTTGTTTCTCAACCATTCTTTGAGTTGACCTTTGAAGCTATTGAGAGTGGGACA